>NC_061509.1:247209558-247276189 GCF_022539505.1 Lolium rigidum | reverse complement strand
CATGCTTTTTCTGGTTTGAATATGTCTAGACCTTGTTTATCAACTTGAATGCTTACTATATATACTAGTAAAGGTGCACGTGCCACGCACGTATTATAATTTATAATAATAAAATAATTAAAAATATTATTTATCTTTTAGCGATTTTTTTTACCGAGCTACTTAGATGTCTCTCATGTCCAACCATGTGAGGAGCCCGTATGTGCAATATACATATTTTCACGACAGCTAAGATCTCGTGTATAGTGAGTTCATCTACTAAAATAACAATAAAGCATTAGTATATGTTTAAGAAAATGTAATATGTTGGATTGGAAGATGGTAATAGAAGCAATGGTTGCGAGACAACCCCAAATTCTAATGATGTGTTCAATGTTTTGTTGTTTTCAGGGGTTCGACCGACTGTCCACCCACAATCATACAATCCGTGGAATATATATCATTTTCATCACTTTTCAAGTCTCGATTTATGATATTATCATCATTCAAATCCTAGTCCAATAAATTGTCTGCTAGTTTGCTTCTACTATCTGTTATATGAAGCTATTAAGTAGTAATAGTTAGTTTTCGAATAGAGATATACCATGAAATAAGTATCATGATACAGAGCGAAATATGTATACATGTTCAAGAGTGCCGAATAAAATATGCACAAACCACTTGTGACATGCATGTTTACGGATTTTTGATGATACAAAATTTGATATATTTCCAATAAATATTTTTAGATAAATATATGATTTTAAACAAAATACTGAGTATCAAATATGAATAAAACATAATGGCTCAAACTTTGTTTAACCCGATACTTCATAGGAAAATCAGTTTTTGTCAAAAAAAAAAAACCTTTAAAATCATCAAATAATTCTCAAACAATTTTCGAAAACTCATATGGAGTATATTTTTTTTTATTTGGAGCTCGTATAGCAGGCAAAGTAAAGGACCCACGGGCCACGCAGACCCGAAGGCCAAAATTGACACGCCCTTTCGCTGTCCCCGTCACCTCCTACCCCCAGTCCTCCACAGCTCACTCTCATTCTCTCCTTCTAGAAAAAAGCTCACTCATCTCAAGGTCACTTCCTGTGACTCCCCCAGCGCCGGCGACCGGACCCCGCTCCCCTGCCTCTCCGCCGCTGTCCTCGAAGGCGTCCTCCTCCTTCCGCTTCCTCCAGGCGACTGGAGACTACGCGGCTCTCGCGGAGGGCTAGGTGACCCAGCGGGATGCGCCAAGGGAGGTGGTCAGGTGGAGGGGCGGATCTCGTCTCCACGGGATTCGCTGCCGTGGCCTCCACCACCGGAGTTCGGTGGCTCTGAGTCGGTCTCCTCTCCGCCACCGACGCCGTCCGCCGCCGAATGAGCTCCTTCCTACATCAGATGTCTTCAACGCCGCCGACCATGGCGGCATCACTCTGGCCGGGCTCACTACCGACAGACGGTCCTCTCCGGCTTCCTCCCCTGCGAGTGCATCACCCACGGCTTCGTCTACGACGCGCAGGTCCGTCCCTCTTGGCTCTCTCTCCGTCTATGCGCGACCCCACTTTGGTACACTACAAGTCTACAATCAAAACTTACTGCTTCGACTTGTAGAAATACACATCCGTGTGAAGCAAGTTAATTTTCTAGATGGGTCTGTAGAATTTTGTGTGAGAGAATTAGACTGGTATCTCGATTCTGGACAAACCATTTAGATGAAATAATGCCTCTGATTGGATTTGCAATAGGTAAGTGTTATCACCTGAATCTTCATGTAGATGAAATAATGCTTGGGTAAAAAGTTGCATATGGTGTGGTGTTAGTTATCGAAGATGGAGTTGTGCAAACAGCTGATGAAGAATGTTGAAATCCTACAAAACTTACTTGAATGCATTTTGTAAGATGTCTACTTCTGTGTAGAGCAAGAAAATCTTGTCTCCTATAATTTCATTTCTAGGAAAACAAAATGAGTATTTTAAATCACCTCACAGGTCTCCGCAATAGTTCTAGCAAGTTAGGTGATTTCATTTAGAATTCAAAATTCTAGCTCTATTTTGGTATTCAGATTCCATTTTAGATATTGAGGAGGACAGGGTTCTGAAAAAATAAATAGTCGCACAACAGGATGCTATAAGCCGTTCATTTACATTTGTAACAAATAGTATTCTATCTAAAAGTAATTTCACTGTTCAGTGTTTTGGCTACTGTATTTTGTTCACAAACTGAATCATGCATTCTGTCTTCTTGCCCTGGTCTCAAAAAAGTTAGATTTTACGGACTTGGATGTAAGAACACTTGAAATGTTATATGTAGCTTACGAAAACCCGTTCGAAAGTTTGTGATTCTTTGTTCTTCTGATGGAATTAGTTTTACGTAAACCCGTTCGAAAGTTTGAGATTTAGCTACCCTCCTCTCGAGCTAAGGTAAACACACACTCGACATTGACTGTGGTAAGTCAAAGTCCAATGTCTGGTTCTCTTATACGATGTTCACATAAACATATATCAAGCTTGCTTTGTAGTCATATTGGATTGCCTGACTATCTTAAACGATATGCATATACCAAGCTTTATTTGTAGTTGAAGTTGGGTGTGTACACTGTAGTGCCGAAAGATACAGGGCTCAACATATTTTTTCCTACTTGGATAGTGGGGGTATTGTCAAAGGTTATTTGCTTTCACAGTGGTTTGATACTCAGAAAACTGTTCAGTTTCATCTACACTATCCCAATTTCCCTTGTTTGGCCTATTTCCATGTGTGCTTTGGTAGTAACTGTCTATTGCCCACCAGTTCTGCAAACCATATTCATGTTCATGTAATCAAGTCAAGTGAGAAATGATGTACTCAGTACTCACTGCAGATAAATAAAGAGTTTAAAGCTTATGTTGAGCACGCACGTATCACACTAATATGTATGCAGCAAATCATGATACAAATACCAAAATTTTAACATATATTGTGATCTTTTATCATGTATTTTACCGAGCCATTTATGCCTAAGAGGTGTGAGAGCGCCTAAAACACACAATCCACACTTACATAAAATTTACAATCACATAAATGTATTTAGAATTAGTTGTAAAAATACTTAAAAACATAAACTAAGCAACAATATGTATTATGTTTCTTCTTGAAGGTCCATCTATGTATTCTTGATACATGGCGAAATATGAGTGACGAGATAAAATAACTAAGCAACATTGTATCTTCTATTTATTCGCGGATGACGGTTCTTTCTTGAAGGTCCACTTTTTTATGCGATCAATAAGGCTTCGTGCAATGGCTGGGATATTGCTTAAAGCTTCATTTGCTTCATACTTCAGGATGTGAACCAAAAACCGCTTCCTTAGTTGAAAACCGTCCTATATATGCATTATACAACATTGTTATAAAAAAACATGTGCAAAGTGTATGCAAATGAACATGTGTAAATACTCACCGTGGAGTGCTTGGAAAATGTAGCAATCCATCGTACCATGAATGCATGAACTCAAAAACCAAATAACCCGACAGAGCACTTGCATGCATATAATGTTACATTGCGGATCGAATAAATACGTTAAGATTGTAACACATTGTTAAGATTCTTACTCGTCTAGATTTGTTGGAACTTTGGGAGCCTTGCAACCCCATTTAGTTATGTCATCCTTTGATGCAGGGTTTGCAACTTCGAGGGCAAGATTAAAACTATCGGCCACATTTTTAAGTATAGTCTTCGCCAAATATGGTATTGGAAGCGGGTCCAAAAAAGAGATAACTTTTTTGTGCCGATCCAAGACGAACAACTGGAATAACCCAACAATATCCCAAGGCAATAAAATCTGCACCGATACATTTAAAAATATAGCAATCATTATAACGAGATAATTGACTTTTAAGAATGAAGGATTGAATTCTTACCATATTGCATTCAGATATATGATACTCATTGCTGTCGGGCCAGCTAAGAAACAAGCCGAGCCAACCAGAGCAACATCAGGATAGTCACTACGACTTGGATCTCGTGCATATTGAGACATCAACTAAAATAATAATAATAAAAAACATTAGTATATGCCACAAATCAGTCACATATAAATAGATTTAGTATGTAGTTATAGTAACTTACACAGAAGTTCAAGTCCATGTAGTGGACTGGGACATCCCTAGCAAGCTGGATATCGTGCCACGCCAGTATCCGTACAGCCATATTAAAGCAACTAACGTCCATATTTTCATTCATTTTTAGTATGCTACTTATTTGTCTTAAATTAAGACTAATAGGATAAGGACTCGAACTTTTAACCCATTCGGTCCTGCAAAATTAGAATTATGTCAATTACAATTACAAGTATGCTATCGCAATTTATTAGAACAATACAATAAAATGAAAAAAAAAAATGTTGCTTACTCTAGTGAAGGGATATCATCAACTGTGCTGATGTATAGGCAAAGTTCATCTATTAATTCTGAGTCCGTTGGATTGGCAGATGGTAACAGAAGCAATGATTGCGAGATGAACCCAATTTCCGATGCTAGTTTCGATGTTTTGTTGTTTTTAGGAGGTCCATCCACAATGACACAATCAGTAGGATCAAATGTATGTTCTTCATCATCTTTCAAGTCTCGATTCCTTACATTATCATCATTCAAATGTGAATCCACCAAAATTACGGCTAGTTTGTTTCTAAAATCTGTCATATTGACCTATTAATCAAGCAGTAAATAAAGTTAGTTTTCAAGTAATAATGATACAACCTGGAATAAGTATCGCGATATGGAGCAAATATACCTGTTCAGGAATGTCGGATAAAATATCCCCCGTGAAATATTCCATGAAATTTAACATCCATAGACCACACGATGACCTGCATGATTATAATTTTGAATGATATAGAAATTAGTAATTATTAGTAATTATTCAATAAGGATAATCATTCCTCACCAAAAATGCCCTTCAAAATCATTAAAAATAAAAATTTGAGGGCAATTTGTTTTTCTGAATTGTAGCAGAGACAAGAGCAGTCGACGGACCACGGCCCACGGCCCACCGACACCCGACGGCCGACAGGCCCTAGCTTTTGGATTCAATCTTGGAAACAACTGTCCTGATGATATAGTTCTGAAATCTAAAGCTGCCAATAGCGCTGTTGAAACAGCTTACAGTGGTGAATTGGTGAGATATCTCTATTGATGGTATGTCTACTGCAAATTCTCTTCTTTCCTTTTTTCCTGAGTAATCATGGTTTCATTCTTGTAGGCAAATGGAGCCACATTTCAGACTGAATTTCAACCTCATCTATTCTGGACTCTAGAAAAGGTTAGCTCTCCGTCTTACCTGAAAACATAAGTCTTTTCATTTTACCTGAAATCTTTCTTGCATCCTTATAGATACTGGTAAATGACTGATTGTGAATTACTCCGCATTAGAATTGGTTTTGTTCATATGATCATATCTCATGCTCTTGATTCTTTGGAAAATAACTTAGCTTTTGTAAAATAGAAGACATGAAGATGACATAATTCAGTGAAACACCAATATCTGATTATACATGTGTATGTTGAGTTGTTCTGTTTGTGTAACAGGTAAATTTGAGGACTATGGTGCATGAAGACAATGTTGTTCTCATGGATTTCATGTAGTTGACAGATTTGGAATGCCAATATACACTAAACGCAGCCTTGCTGTGAGTTCCTCCGCTGCGGGTGCATGCACTAATTTTGATGAAAAATGTCTGGCGTAACGTCACACGCTGTTGAAGAAAAGGTTGGAGTACTGCTGTTCAATCTTGGTGGCCCAGAGACCCTCAATGATGTTCAGCCGTTTTTGTTCAATCTCTTTGCTGATTCAGTAAGTGATCGTGCAATATGATCATACTTTTGATTGCCATATTGGCAAGTTCATTTTCTATTTAGGATGCATTGACACATGGTTCAGGACAACTACTTTTTAGTGTAAAAAGCTTGACATTCACGTTCTAGAGTATCGATTTGCTGATGATGAAGTAATGTACAGAAAAACACACAGTTGACAATATGTATGCATCCTAAATATAAAAGGAACTCACCAATATGTATGCTCCAAATTATCACGACATGTGTAAGGTTTCCATGTGGTCTACAGCTCTGTACCTAGGTTATTGAGTTAGCTCTGTACGTAGGTTATGGTGTTCCATATGAAACTGAAGCATGATAAAATGTTTGTCAAAAAGTTCTTTACTTAAATTGTTTTGTTACTGAAGTTACTTTTAGTCTTGGCCACTGCTATAGCACTGTGAGTCAAAATCAAATGCTCAATGCTATATTGTTAACTTTTGTGACAACTTATTTTTTTTTATTTGCATTTCCAGTTGATTCATTGTGGCTCGATGGTCCAGGATGAGAAGGTAGAGCTAAACATGCAATTCATGTAATATTTGAGGTATGCACGGTCTCCGCTCCCTTACTTTGTGAGTATTTGTATTCTTTCCCTATTACTTACTGCTGTTTAAATAGAAAGTAATCATTATGTATAATTATACACATCATTGTCCCTTCAGAAAAAGTACATAGATAACTAATGTACTTATTTATTTTTATATGAAGCAACTCATCATCAGATATGAAATGAGTTGTTGCATTATAGCTAGCTCCAAATTAAAGAGATGGTATGGAAGAATAAATTATCTTGAGTCAATGTAATATCATACAATTTCTTAAGGCATAGATTTAGCAAATTGATCTTGCAAGAAAAAATTATGCGTTGAGTTCAGAGGTATACCCATCTGTTTTGCGATCGCTCGTAATACACTCTTCCCTTGGCCATTGTGTCACGTTTAAGTCCGGCCATTTATCAGCTTTTAATTCCATGTTAAGCGATGCATATTTCAATAAATTTTGCGGTCCTTCCAGTACATTGCACGAATAAATGACAATATTATTAACATCACAACCAAATAATACCGAAGAATAACAGAAAAGCATCTTATCAAAAGATAGGGCAGTGGGACTAATTGCTAACCATAGCAGCGAGGTCTTCGCGGCCCATTCCTCTGCCGAGCGAGTCGAGCACTTGGATACTTCGTTTTCTGGTATTTATAACTGCTACGTACCAATGCATGTTGTTACTGTTCACTGGAATGTGTATCTGAAACTTTTTAGTTAGTTTAGTTCCGATATAGACAAACATTCGTCCTCCATAGATTTAGTTGAGATGTAACAAACTGAGACTAACCATATCATATATCAAATAAGTTCTGACTCGGTCTAATAACCATGTTGGTGCTTCGTCAAGCCCCAAACAGCTAAAACTCTTTATCGTCTTAGAGACGCATGCATTCTCTAAGAACACACTTCCACCTGACCTCACTTGTAGATGCTCTGTACCACGTATGCAATTTATGTACGCATTTATTATCTACAATTTCAAAAGCATACTGTGGTTATAGGAGATAATAGAACTCATAATAAAATAGCAAATCCTTGTGACAAAACTATATATGCTTACTTCATCGCCAATGAATTCTCCGGGAGTTAAAAGTGACAGTAATTCGGCCTTTTTAAGATATCCATCGTCGATGCTCACTAAATATCTCTTGTCGCTTGGTTCGTTTCTGATTTTGTCAATCACGGACCAATCATCGCCGGTGCAGGCATAATCTGTCACAATGGAAGTAATCACATGTATTAGTAATGAAGATAATAAATATAGCAACGACGGAGGCGAGAGAAGGTTTTGTTATGTGCCTTACGGAGAAACCACATAGTCTTGTGTCTTCTTAGGCTTGTTATGCCGTCGCATATGTTTCTCTATCTGCATGGGCAATGCAAACTCGTTCTCTATAGTTCCTGGCCCTTCCGTGCCGGATGTTGTTGCTAAGTGCTTGTCCTGAGTGCGACAGCAGTTGTTGACTTGTTTTGTTGTCAGATAATTCCTGGGAACAACACAAACAAAACTGAAACCAGAAAAAGGGTGTCGGATAATTACTGTGGAGATTTGGAATTATCGGGGAGTTTTTAGGACCAAGAAACTCACATTTGTCAATTTGGAGTAAGTAGCCTCTTTGCCGGTTTTATTTTGTAGCTCGTTGGTCTCAGATTTGGTCAGCCCCTCTTCAATTTGCATATCTGTTTGGCCCTCTCTAATTATTTCATCTTCTAGGTTATGATTCTGAGGTTTCCTAGTTGGTAATGCTTGATCCTTTACTCCATTGTTGATGTTTTCCTGTAAACCCACACAAAAGTCTTACATTAGTAGTGAAGAAGTAGGAGAATTAAACAACCGTAGAGTCAAAATCTTGCAGACATATAAGGCTTTTTCTTGTATTGCGTTTGTCGACTCGGGGTTTGTATCTGTTTCCTCATCCTTTGATCCCATGTTTGGGTTTTCTTGAAAACCCAATCATACATCACTTTTAATAATGAAACCTTGCAAAGTATGAAGTTACAGAGATAACCATTACCGGGTTGATAGCGTGGTCAATAGCACCGAATCTGGTTGTAGATTGATCCACAGAGGAAATTGGGGATGGCGGCGCAGACATTTAGAACGATGCAACACGGGCAGACTCGTGGGGGAGTGGAGAGACTGCTGGTGGAGGAGGCCGGCGAGGTGGAGGGTGTGCATGCGGGAATCGTGAGGGAGGATGAAGGAGAGGTGGAAGGGAGCTGTATCGGGGTTTTATGGTTACCCTACAGCCAGACCGTGATCAGGGCCCTTATCGTGAGGCAACTGATTTTTTTCCTGCTAGGGAATCGTGCTTCTGTAACAAACTGCCCGTAAGTGTACCCTCTTTTTATTTTTCTATCCCGCTGATTTATCTTATGCCCCACGCTTTTCTTTTTGATTTTTTTTAGGGACTTATTGCCTTTTCTTATAACCCCACTTACATGTCATCATCGCGTTTGAAAACAGAACCTAGACCCTTAGGCTCTGTTTGGGAGCTCAGCTTTTTGTAAACCACAGTATTCCAAAACTAAAATATGTCAGCGCCAGGCAAGAGAATACCTCAGTTTACTAAAACCAAAGTTTTCTCAGTTTTGGGGAAAAAGTGGAGGCGTTTGGCAAATGCTGTTTTACAGCAGATAGGTTGACTAATTGTTGATCCAGCTAGCATGCATATAAATCATGCCTTTGATCAACACATCGGGAGACAAATACATATTATACATATATTGTGTAACTTCGTTGCTCGCTGTGGCATCCAGCCCTTGCGAGTCGGATGGTGCGCCGCTGCACGTACGTCGGCAAAAGTAGGTAAGTATGCTGCCCGTCCTCTCTTGCAGAACGGGTCTTGTTCAAGAGAAGAAGAGATATCGTCGTATGGGTCGGATGAAAAACAGATGCGTTTTGTGAGGAGCACGAAGAGCTCGTTTCTCCGTTTAGGAAAAATAGGTCCAGACTGAAGTTTTCAATACGTCAAAATAACTTCAGTATTTGAGATACTTTAGTTTTCAGAACCACCGTATTACTCGGAACCAAACGCCATGAAGTATTCAGTAGTTCATTATTTTTGGAAACCGAAGTATTCCCACAATACTTCAAAAAAACTGAGCCAAAGAACATCGATAATAGCCAGGCCAATGAGACAAAGAACATGCTTCCATTAACAAGATAGGCTGCTCGTATAAACAAGCGCTGCAGTATTTACAAAACCTGATATTTCCTAGTGAAATACCGACACGTCGGATTCATCATCCAGGATGGTACCACAGTAAGTTAGCGACAATGCGTACTCACATCCACTGAACAGGAAAGATACTTTTTTAGTGCAACATAGATCACATATAGTGCTTTGCTACAGATAGGACACAATCCAGGTACTCGTCGGCCCATGGTTCAGGCAATACGAACTTCGGCGAAATGAATGAAGTGAGGTCACCATCTCATCATAAGCAGCTTCAGTAATTCAGCACCACCGAAGACAGAGAAAACTGTGTCAAAGAAAGAAATATTGTGAGGTGAACAAACCAGAAATATTGTTTTGCACAACCATAATAAATTTGCTTCTGAAATGTACAATAATATAATAAACGAAATGAACTCAAACTCACACATGCATTAGTTGTAGCATGTAAATTAAAATCCAGTTTAATTACGACAGTACACCTCTTTAGAATTCAACAAATCTTTCAAGCATGTGGGAAAGCTCCTATGTCATAACAAAGTCATAGAACTGTTAAAGCTGCTGCATAACATGAATATTCATAGATCCGAAAAAGAGAAATAGCAGTATATAAGAAGATTAAATAAGAAATAGCAGTATATAATAAGAAGATTAAGTAACAAACCTGTTCTATCCCTCCAATACATCCCTGTACACAATGTTCTTTGTGCTTTTTCCGGTGGGGTCTATGTCTATATTTGGCTTGGCCAAAATCCGAGTGGTCTGCCTTGACACACCCCTTGAAAGTGCAACATAAAGCTGGCCATGGGAGAATACAGGCTCTGGGAGGTAAATACCAACAGTCGGAATGGTTTGCCCTTGGGCTTTGTTGATGGTCATTGCAAAACTCAACCTGATGGGGAATTGTTTCCTCTTAAACTTGAAAGGAAGTGAAATGTCCTCCGAGGGTGACAAAGGGATTCTCGGTATGAACACTCTATTTGCAGCATGTTGTCCACCAACAATCTCGGCATCGATTGCGTTATCCTGGAATGCTCTAATCATCAGTCTTGTTCCATTGCACAACCCATTGTGCGGATCGAGATTCCGGAGAAGAATGACGGGACAATTGATTTTGAGTTTCAAATCATGTGGGGGCAGGCCATTTGGAGTGAGAGAGTTTAGATAGTCAAGTGGGTAGTTATTGCGTGCATCATCCTCGACAGAGTCAAAGCTGTAATAAACTCTTTCTTGGCCAGGAAATCTACCAATCATCTTTTTATTCAGATTGTCCACATGCTCATTCTTGGTTGAAAGAATGGCACGGGCGCTCATGTACGATCCAGATGTAGCGTTCTCATGAAGCGATGGGAAGACATCTTCAATAAGTTTATTCACTGGTTCTTCGGTGGAAGTCCAAGGAATAACAATGTCATCCGGAAGACGCACGTAGTCAGCACCAATCGTCTCTTCTATTCCATTACCTATTCTTAGGAGGTAACTGGAGAACCACTGATCAGTTTGTGCCCTCATATTACGCGTGAGGCGTATCTTCCTAATCTGCTCCCATAAATAAGACCTCTGTAGCGTAGCGTCAGTGATTTGAGCTCTTGTACCTCGTGGTACAACGGGAAGGACCTGCCTAAAATCCCCTCCAAACACCACGACTTTTCCCCCAAAAGGCAAAGCAGATCCCATGATGTCCTGTAGGGACCTATCAAGCGTCTCAACAGTTTGACGCTTTGTCATGGCAACTTCGTCCCAGATTATTAAAGATGCCCTACGGAGCAACTTTGCGGTACCACTCTGCTTGGTAAAATTGCATGTGCTGCTATCTGTGAGCTTAATCGGAATTTTAAACCTGGAATGGGCTGTGCGCCCACCAGGCATGATCGATGCCGCAATGCCAGATGTAGCTGTAGCAATAGCTATTTGACCCAACGAACGGACCTTTGCAAGGAGTGCTTTGTATAGATATGTCTTCCCCGTGCCACCCGGACCATCAACAAAGAAAATCTGGCTCCTTTTGTTGACAACACAAGAGAGGATTTCATCAAAACCAACACGCTGCTCTTTGTTAAGAGATGTAAACATGTTTATGTCTTCTTTGTCAAAACTAACAGACAACTCCTCTTGTACCTCTCTCGATTCTCCATTGGAACACTCATCATCCACCGGATCCAAATTTGGGAGGCCATAACTGCCAATATCTTTTCCCATGGAATGCACCAGATCCCTAATGTCTCTAAGGACCATCTGCTCTAATGCGACCTGGTTGGACTGGTTACGACGGTAGTCCTCAGACATTGACTCAAGGTGCTTCTCCCACAATGATCGGATTTGGGTCACCTCGCAAAACACCAGAATAGTTGCAAAAAGCCTTCTTAGAGCATATGGCATTTGGAAAGTAGCTGCCTCGGTCAAGCAGTCATAAAGTGACTTGTCGGTCTCTATGAGACCTCTTCGCTCACACGATTCTCTGAAATTCGAGCACAGCCTGCCATTTACACTTTTCAAATCCTCAAATGATGTTGCACCTCTCACATGATTCATGAGCACTCTAAGAAAGTACCTCTCACCTTCAGCAGGATGCGCATACACAATTCTTCCAATCTGACCCACCCCTTCAATTTTCTTCTTTGCCACTTCTTTGTACCTTTGATCCACCGGTAGAATTCGGGGAACTCTTTGTACAAGAAGTTCCTCGCATAAGGATCCACCAGGTTCATCTTGAAAAATTCAGTGAGCATGGTACTGGAAGAAGAGGGCCGATTGACGATGTCATCTAGATTGTCGCCCTCTTTGAATGTGATAGGTTGCATATCTTCTAGATGAAGCTGGAGTTGGAGAACAGAGGGAGAGACACCGAACATTGCAAAACCGCAAATCCTATGGATAGACTCCTGTGGCCCCACGAACCTAGCATCCCTGTATTGTTTGATCTCATTGATTACTTCACCATCATTCTCTACTGCTGGATCGACTGAGAATGAGGCACGATCATGTCCTTTATAGATGTACTTGAATAAATATTTCACTGCCTTGATGCTAGAGCAAGCTTCAACATTGATGTGACAATTAAATCGCATAAGCAAACCAGGGTTGTATGGGACAACCCATCTATTATCTAGCTCTGCTCCTCTAACCTTCACTTGATGACCATCATGCCTCCTCCTATAGATAGGATAGGAGTCCTTTCCTTGCTGCGTAGCATCACAAAACTGCCGAGGATAGCGAAATCGACATTCACCATCTATCATGCAAGGACAATTTTTTCTGAGAGCACCACATGGACCATGTAGCATATGTTTAACAACCAGAGAGTGCAATACAGGGTACTTGTCCTTGTTAGGAAGTTCTGCTGATATCACCTTGTCGTATCCATCTGGGTTTGTTAGCTTGCTATCCGAGCACATGATCAAAAGCATGTGCTCATGTGGCAACCCTCTTTTCTGAAACTCGGTAACATGGACATATGCAGCAACCTTTCCAAAGTATTTTTTTTTATCAACAAATCCTTCATACTTCTCAATTTGGCCCTGTATACTCTCGCGACAAGGTCTGGACGGTCTTGTGGCGTTTGTCCGGGTTCAAGTCTCGACGTAATCTCCTCCCACTGCGGGTTGCAAGTCATTGTGATAAAGTAATCAGGCTTTCCAAACCGCTGGACTATCGCCATCGCATCAAGGAATCTTCGCTGCATGTCTCGATCACCTCCTGGAAAAGTCCGCGGTAGCACGATTCTCTTACCAACCTGAGAACCACGTGTCTCGCCAGCATCCATGACGTCAACAACTCCCTTAAGAAATAAAGCAGTAAAGGCATCATTATGCGGTAAATTTAAATCCGTAGGGGCGATGTACAATGTAACATGGAAACGTTTTAACATTCAGATACCTGGTATAGATCAGCACGAATGAGCTTTTGATTCTTAGGCTTGGAGAAGAAATCAAGTCTCATAGTCTCCATCTTGATGTACATGTCTACTGCCCATTGCTGGAACCCGCGTGCACCGAACAATATAATGTTAAAAAGTCCTTTCCTGACTTGTAGCTTGAAGCAGTAGTACTCCCTTGCGCTCACGAATTTTCTAGACCCCCCGGTTTCACTATCATCCTGGTCCTCTTCATCATCTACAACATGGATAAAAAAAATTAATTGGTCATCTGCAGTAACAATGAATAAGATGCGAAACACGTTGAAAGGATGTAGATAATTACCTGCTACCTCATCTGTGTTTTGTTCCAGATGAACATTTGAACTCCGATCCAGACCTTGCAAATTTTCATGCTCTATGTCGTCCTGGTTGTCCTCTTGAGTGATTTTAGGAGGGGTCTCATATGGTATCCAACGATTCCATCCCGTCTCCCCTCTCGGGAAAAATAATGGATATGCCAAAGGATCATAGCAACCATAGTAAGCTCTAATATATATAGGACGGTCCCCTTTGCCATACACAACAACTTGTCTATCAAAAGTGTTTTGTGGGTCACTCCCTTCAACCCACATCGCGGCTACCTGGGAAGCAGTTGGGGCATTGTATCTTCGCTGGTCGAGTCTTATATCTGTGTTAAGGGATATCCTATATTCTTCTAGATTCGGAATAGATCCACAACTTTTAAAGGTCTGTACATATGGGTTGTCCTCTAGTATCTCCAGGATCTTCCGTATGATATTGATATCAAGATCTGGAGACCGCTTGATTCTATGTTCCAAGGTTTCATCTGTATCATAGAAGTAGAGCTGGAGATTTCTAGGTCCTTGACCACCAGGCACCAGATCGTCCATCTTATAATACATTGCCCCTTGTGCTACAAATGTATAAACACCGGTTCTCGCCGCATTGCTGACCGTCTTATCAAGGGTGACTCCAAGCCTTGTGAAGGAGAAGTGGGTGTTGAAATATCGTATGTGCTTTCTGAAATATTTTGCATCAGCATCAACCTGACTTGTAAACAACCGGCGCAACTCGTCAGGAACTTCCGGTGTAACTATCTTGACCTTTCCTTTTCTGCAACAGAAAGCGGGACCCTCATATTGCAGCCTCATTGCTCCGCAATGTTCACAATCATCTACAGGCTTCAACACATGATGCTTGGTTGGTAGATTGTGGTAGACATAGTCATAAGGATCAGCATTCTGGTTACATGGTGGAATGCCACATGTCACTGGCCATGAATCGAACACATCTCCTGCAAAATATAATAATATGAATAAAATAGATGCAATGAATTTAGTATCCCACTGCAATAATAGAACTTAGTTAGTGGTAGAAGCTACCTGTAGCACTAAAAATTCTGCACCCCTCATCATTGTTATGTATTGCTTCTTCCTCTTGGAAGGTGTCCAAGTTATCTGTGTGAAACATTTTAAATCAGCTTAAGCTGGTATGTGCTGGTAACATCTGTAATTAAATTGAAGGTTTGTACTTTACCCTCGAATACAACACCTTCTTCATTTGGTTCAAAGATCCCAGTAGGATCAAAATCTTCGTCACTATTTGTGTCTTCGAGAAATGCTGTGTACAATTAAAGATGGTGAGAATTATCTTATAGAATAACAAAAGATGGTGAAAATTATTAGTACAATGGGATCACAATACATGTTTGGTAATGCTTGGATGATTGTGCTTCCATGGCCGGTGTGGTTTGTTGGGTAAAATTTGCTCCGCTTCCGTGTCTGCATTTCTTGTACTCACGGTTCTTGCGCAAACGCTCCTGCTTCTGTTCATCTGACATTAGCGAGTAGATTTCTCTATCATGTTGACGTTTCTTATCAGTAGAAGATGCATTCTTCTCTAGGAAGCTCTGGTGTCCATTAAATTCTGCGGATGTGGACACGTGTTTCATAGTTGAATCTCTGCATGGCATTTGAAAATTCCTGGTCATGCTGACATATGTACTTCCAGTATCTGAAGCACGTAATGAAGTAGAAAGTGTGAGCCCGAAGTAACACAATGAAGCCATATTTGACATGTACAAGGAGTGATGTCGCATGAGGTTTATTTACCATTTGTTAGTCTGTTGGTGACGTTGCTGAGTGGGATAGCTGGTGAACTCGGGAAATAAGCAGCTGACCTTTGGGCCATGTCGGCATCTTTCCTTGTTGCTTCTTTTTTTTCCTGTCGTGCTATGCGCAGCCTCTGTAAGTGCTCCGCCTTTTTATCATCAGATAATCGAGCATACCACCCTCGACCAGTCTGCTTGTTTTTACCTTCACGACTCGGGTAGTTACATTTGTTTGTAAGAATGTTAACCGGTGCGGACATACCAGATCGTGACCCAGATGCTGCCGGTAGATCGAGTGAAACATTACTGCAACCTAGAATATAATCAGCACATTAACACCTTTAACATGAGCGCAGAGAATATGGAACCTATATGTTTGCGAAAAAAAAAGACATGATTAGATGTATTAGGTTACCCGATAACTGGGTGGGTGATCCTGTTGTGTGGGCATTTCCTCTTGCTGTCACCTGCATGCGGTATGCATCATTTCTATGCAGCCACTCGGACTCATCGTCATCACACACCAAAGAAAATACCTCATGTTGCTGTGAAGTGTGTGGCACAGATATTTGAGATGCATCACGTTGAACTGGAGCCATACCTATGAATACGTTGGAACAATACAATCAGTATTTTTTACATCTACAACATGTGTTCTATATGTTGCAAGTATAGGACACATGACCTTCAGTTTGTATCTGGGTGACTCCAGATTGTGTAATGGCCTGCGTAGGACAGAACATGTTTTCATCATTGACGGTGGTCGTTGACTATTTTTTGAGTTCCCGTAATTCCCGTCGGCGCTTTAAGATCTCGTCTTTATTTTGTGCATACCTTTCTCTCTCCCTCTGCCTCTTGACCTCTTTAGGATCTGCATATAGAGCAGACTTTACTATAGCACCATAATTTTGTCCTCACCGTTGTAATATTTTTTACCTCTTTGGGTTTGCTTGTTGGTTATATCCTGAAATGGAGCCAGGTTGGATGATGACATATGGATATCTGATTGCACTATCCTGCAATTGTACCAAAGCATTAGGATAAACAAAGTATGAATCTTTGTTTTTTTAACAGTCTCTAATAGGCTTTTGTATGGCTCTGCTCGATAGTTCGAAAACGCAAGTGGTATTAGTACATTATTTTGCATCCATGTTCTACCTACTTTGTTCTCTGTCGTGCCAGATGGACTTTCAAATGTCATATCAGTTGACCATTATTCTTCTGTAATATAGTTTCGTGTGATTAGTTTCTGGCGTGTAGTTTCCATACCGAATCATGGATCCGAATTGAGTTTCCAGAGCATTGTGGTCAACTGTTGATCTGCAGTGAGAATTGTTGGTACACAGGCTTTGACAGCACTTAATTATTATCAGTTTGATTCCTTAGCCGGAAAGTCTAGGTTGTTTAATATGGCTAATCGTATTTATGTCTTTTCAGTGCAGAATTTGGAGTCCAGGTTTGTACCTCTTTATCTTGGGCTTCTGAAAGTTTGGACATGTGGTGCCTGCACAGACTGTCAGACATACATTATGAGTATAAGATTGGCTTAGTAGAAGAAGCCCTGGTAATGTTTGCATGCTAACCGTGCACCTCCCGATGCTATCTGCCTGTCTTAATTTGCACTCCATCAAACTGTAATTTTCTGGTAATGTTGGTCATGTGGTTCATAGTATCTGGTAATGTTTGCATGCTAACCGTGAAATTGTAGCAGGGATAGGACAAATTACTATGAAATATACATTGTGAAAAATGCATGCTAAAACTTGTGATATTCCCAGTTCGTTAAAATACGAATGTGAATTCTGCATTTTTCTGAACTGTGATGCCTTTTCATCACATAGAATGAACTAATCAGTAAGGCTGCGTTTGGCAGCAAAGTATTTGAGCTGTGTTTGGCTATTTTGCATCCTCATCCTAAGCTTATGGCCTATATGTGTTTGGAGTTATTTTCACATAGTAATTCTTGTTGAAATAGTGTTAATGCTTCTCCACAAATGTACTGAAGGTGGTTCCTGAATTTGAATTGTTTGTACGACAATATTGACAGAGAGCACTTAGTTCTGAAAACCGATTTTATATACCAGAGCATTCAGTTGTGAGAACCGAATCTCCTGGTTGTAGATGGCATTCATGCTTAACAGGTATTAACAGGTATATAAAGCTAGGAAATTTATTGTGAATGAATGAAGTTTTAGATACATGCATTGAGGGAGATTTCAAGCTATCTGACCTAAAAAAATTTGCAGGTGTGTGCTGCAGAATGTTGTACCGACGGCGATCGACGTGTTAGAGTGTCTCCGGCGGCGATCGTGGATGCTGGAGAGGGGGAGCGCTTCGACGGCGATCGTGGTTGCTGCTGAGCGGGAGCGCTGCGGCGGCGAGCGGGAGCGCTGCGGCGGCGATCGTGGTCACTGGCGAGCGGGAGAGCTGCGGCGGCGAGCGGGAGAGCTGCGGCGGCGAGCTGGAGTTCTGCGGCGGCGATCGTGGTCGCCGGCGAGCGGGAGGGCTGCGGCGGCGAGCGGGAGCGGTGCGGCGGCGATCGTGGTCGCTGGCGAGCGGGAGAGCTGCGGCGGCGAGCTGGAGTTCTGCGGCGGCGATCGTGGTCGCCGGCGAGCGGGAGAGCTGCGGCGGCGATCGTGGTCGCTGGTGAGCGGGAGAGCTGCGGCGGCGAGCTGGAGTTCTGCGGCGGCGTTCGTGGTCGCCGGGGAGCGGGAGAGCTGCGGCTGCTAGCGGGAGCGCTGCGGCGAGCGGGAGTGCTGCGTGCTTGATGGTTGGCGTGAGTGGTTATTTTTTTATTAGACATGGTGTTCGTGGGTTGTACCGATTGGAAAATAGTCTGTGCGTTTTGGGCGTGGGAATGGGTGTTCTGCTCCATCAAACATTGAAACGATGTGGTGCGTTAGATTAAGTGATCGTACGTCCCAGAGTGTCCGGATCAGCCCCTCTGGGGCTTTTATTAGTAGTATAGATGACATAAGAAGGCTATGTTATTTGGTTTTTCATTTTTCTGATTTTTTATCCCCATTGCTTCACTACTACAGTACTACCCTGGCGTTCATTGTTTCCACTGACTATTCAGAGCTTTGGACGTCCATCAGAGTAGTACTAGTAGTTAGTAGTACAGCTGCTAGCTCGATTAATGGCGTGCTATAAAATTCCATACTAGCCGACAGATGTCCATTCCTCGGGTTGCGCGCCAGAGCCTTCGAAGAGAAGGTAGCCGCTCTGTCCCGTTGATTTACGGTGGACGGACAGGATAGAACGTCTCTGTGTTGAAGCATACGTACTACTCCGGACCGCTCTCGATTCATTTGCTTCTTCTCCCGAGTCCTGACCAGGGACTGAGATCCAGTGACTCCAGTAAGAGAAGTCACCATGCAACTTCGTCTTAATGTAAAGTTTTTTTCGATAAAGGGATTTTTTTCTGAGCAACATAAATTTTAGTTTCAAATTTTAGATCAACCATGTGCGTTGGATCTTAATCTGATGGCTCGTATAGGTAAAGTTCATGGTAACTTCTGTTGGGTAAGTCACTGGATCTGAGTTCGCAAGGGAGTCCCTCTCGGCCGTTGATTTAGGATGGGCGGACCAGGTTGCTCGAAGCGAGGGCGAGGAGACGGCTGTCTGGTTTTAATAGGGGGGAGTACTTCTTCCATTCCCTTCTTGCTTCACTTACAGTCTCCTTCCACTTCCCGCGATGCCTCCGAAGTCAAGGCCACCATCTCGCTTGAAGAAGCACCATCTAGTGTTGACGAGGGACGCGGAGAGTTCCCGCCGGCGGTCTATCCAGATGCTGGCCGCGAGAAAGGACCCGCCAGAAAACGAAGGCCCTGCTTCGCACTCGTCTCGGAACGGCGTCCGTCGTGCGGTCGAATATTTCTGGTTAGTTTCCATCGCCATGTTTCTTGATTCTTCCTGGCCCGGAGGTCCCAACTCTTTATTCCGTATTAATCCTTTTTATACATATCTCAGTGCCCCACGACGCACCCTGCCATCTTCTCATGACGACTTCAACCCCTGTCTCGTGCGCTTAGAGGTTACCACTGATTGGACATTTTCGTCTTCCTCTCGTCACTTTGTTTGGTACTGATGATATTGCCATGCAGGAAGCGTCGGCGTGTTTCAGAGATGAGCTTAAAACTCTCGTGAAACTCGCCTCCAACTTTCGCGATGATCTCGATACTTTGAAGGATGAGGTCACCAGCCGGGGCAAGCTGCATGATGTGAGCATTCCATCAAGTGAGGAAACGAACACTGTCATCAAGAAGCTTAAGGGCGAGAATTTGATGCTTAAGATCGAGTGCGGCTTTCTTCGCGAAGAAAACGTCGAGCTATCAAACATGTGCGTTCAAGCTCTCAACGGGAGCCTCAACACCCAACATGATGCGGTGAAGAAGATGATGGATGACAACATCTTGAAGAAAAACAATATGGTGGAGGACACGCGCGGGATGGTCGATCCAATCCAGGCACCGCAGAAGGAAGTCGATGTGCTCCGAGTCCAGCCACCTTTGCGTAGGTCACCGAGGCGCCCTCGCGGAGGTAGCTGAGGAGCGCACGTCGCCGAGTAGGCTGGGGGATAAGGAGTTCCGGGGAGAGAAGCGGAATCACCACCGACCCGATGGAGGGCCGCTCCGCCAGGTAGGTTGGGGGAGAGAAGCACTGACTCTCATTGTTCTTTAGCTAGTCCTCCGATCCATATTACTTGATGTTAAAATGGATGTATCTACAACTGAAATATGTCAAGATACATATATTTCAACGTTTATATTGCCTAAGTCATATTATCCATCCCTAAGCTGGGTCGCTTTTGTAACTACTGATTTGCAGATTCGACTCTTCTGACGAAAGATTTGTGGCCATGTGTCTTACAAGTCTAGTTCCAACTGACATTATTTGTACTCGATAAAAACGTATTATTCAGTACCCCCTCTGAATAATACTTGCATAGTATGTGCTTCTAAAATTGTAGATGTTGATATTTTTTATGTAGAGTTCCTCAATCTTTTGAATTTTGACTTGGCTGAAAAAATATATGTATCGTAATTAGGGAAGGAGATAGTAGCAAGTTGGGATGCATCTGGATTTGGATGTTTGGCGTCACTCGAACCTCTCGTTAATAGGATTTTTCTTTTGTGAGAGGGACAACCGATACGCATCCCGATGCGTCTTCTCTTGACAAAGAAGATGGCTGGGAGTTTGCGTACCTATTGCACGTGACTTGTGCTCACCGAAGTGTGGGACCTCATAAGTGGGCACCACACGTAAGTGACGACCTGTTGGTGTAAAAACTCGATTGATTATTATAGTGCATTAGAAAAAAGTTTCCTATGGATTCAAGGGTAGGAAATCCAAGTTAACTCATTTACATGACATTATTTTTTCATGAAGCAAAGTTAACACATCTATCAATTGGTACATTTTGGAGTGACTAAGAAGGATCCAAGCTTACTTATTCGTTTTCATGTGTTAAACTTGTCTAAATCTTGGTCAAACCTAGGATTTGACCAAGATTCAAAAGGGAAGAACAAAAAACATAAAAATGAAAAACCGAATCACATACTCTTTCTTATGAAGTCAAGCATGAAGAGAAGTGGTTTTGGGTTTCAAACATGGAAATTTCAAAAACCTCCCAAAAACTTCATTTTAGAGTGATTAAGAAGGATACATGCTTCCCTTTTCATTTCATGTTTTAAACTTATTTAAATTATCTTGGTCAAGCCTAGGATTTGACAAGATTCAATTGGGCATCAAATTTTTTTAAAAAAAAAGAAAAAATGAAAAACAAAAGCAAATAGTTTTCTTATGTCATATAGTAAGCATTAAAGTTGATAAACAAGGTCTAGACATAATTAAACCAGACAAATCATGTATATGTCTACCCTAACCCTAGACTCCGTCTTATGAAGTCAACCATGGAAATTTCAAGAACATCCCAAAAGCTTCATTTTAGAGTGACTAAGAAGGATACGGACTTCCCGTTTCATTTTCATGTTTTAAACTTGTTTAAATCTTGGTCAAACCTAGGATTTGACCGAGATTCAAATAAGTTTAAAACATGACAATGAAAAGGTAAGCATCGATCCTTCTTAGTCACTCTAAAATGTAGCTTTTGGGATGTTCTTGAAATTTCCATGGTTTAAACCCAAAAGCACTTCTCTTCATGCTTGACTTCATAAGACAGAGTTTAGGGTTAGGCCTTAGGGGTAGATACATGATTTTTCTGGTTTGAATATGTCTAGACCTTGTTTATCAATTTGAATGCTTACTATATGACATATGAAGGCTATGTGCTTTGGTTTTTCATTCTTTCAATTTTTTTTCTGAATTTTTATGCCCATTTGAATCTTGGTCAAATCCCAGGTTTGACCCAGATTTAAACAAGTTTAAAACATGACAATGAAAATGTAATTAATCCTGGATCCTTCTTAATTTAAAAGTAAGTCTAGTTAAAATGAAGCTTTTGGGAGGTTTTTGAAATTTACATGTTTGAAACCCAAAACCACACTTCTCTTCATGCTTGACTTCATATATGAGATAGAGTTTAGGGTTAGGGGGTACATGATTTGTCTGGTTTGAATATGTCTAGACCTTGTTTATGAACTTGAATGATTACTACATGACATAAGAAGACTATGTGCTTTGGTTTTTAATTTTTTATTTTATGCCCATTTGAATATTGGTCAAATCCTAGGTTTGACCAAGATTTAAACAAGTTTAAAACATGAAAATGAAAAGGTAAGCCTGGATCCTTCTTAATTAGTCACTCTAAAATGAAGCTTTTGGGATGTTTTTGAAATTTCCGTGTTTGAAACCAAAAACCACTTGTCTTCATGCTTGACTTCATATATAAGACAGAGTTTAGGGTTAGGGGTAGATACACGATTTGTATTATTTGAATATGTCTAGACCTTGTTTATCAACTTTTGAATGCTTACTATATATATGACATAAGAATACTATGTGCTTTTGTTTTTCATTTTTCTGATCTTTTTTAATTTTATGCCCATTTGAATCTTGGTCAAATCCTAGGCTTGACAATGATTTAAATACGTTTAAAATATGAAAATGAAAAGGTAAGCATGGATCCTTCTTAGTCACTCTAAAATAAAGCTTTTGGGAGGTTTTTGAAATTTCCATGTTTGAAACCCAAAACCACTTCTCTTCATGCTTAACTACATAAGACAAAGTTTAAGGGTAGGGGTAGATACATGATTTTTCTTGTTTGAATATGTCTAGGCCTTGTTTATCAACTTTAATGCTTACTATATGACATAAGAAAACTATGTGCTTTGGTTTTTCAGTTATCTTTTTTTTTGGAATTTTGATGCACATTTGAATCTTGTAAAATCCTAGGTTTGACCAAGATTTAAACAAGTATAAACATGAAAATGAAAAGGGGAGAATGTATCCTTCTTAGTCACTCTAAAATGAAGTTTTTGGGAGTTTTTTTAAATTTCCATGTTTGAAACCCAAACTATGCACTTCTCTTCATGCTTGACTTCATAAGACAGAGTTTAGGGGTTAGGGGTAGATACATGATTTGTCTAGTCTGAATATGTCTAGACCTTGTTTATCAACGTTAATGTTTACTATATGACATAATAAGACTATGTGCTTTGGTTTTTCATTTTTTCATTTTTTTATTTTATGTCCATATGAATCTTGGTCAAATCCTTGATTTGACCAGGATTTAAACAAGTTTAAAACATGAAAATGAAAAGGTAAGCCTTGATCCTTCTTAGTCACTCTAAAATGAAGCTTTTGACATGTTCATGAAATTTTCATGTTTGAAACCCAAAACGGCTTCTCTTCATGCTAGACTTCATAAGATCGACATGGGGTAGATACATGATTTGTCTGGTTTGGATATATCTAGACCTTGTTTATCAACTTGAATGCTTACGATATGACACAAGAAGACTATGTGCTTTTGTTTTTCATTTTTCTGATTTTTTAAATTTTGTGCCCATTTGTATGTTGGTCAAATCCTAGGGTTGACAATGATTTAAACAAGTTTAAAATATGAAAATGCAAAGGTAAGCATGGATCCTTCTTAGTCACTCTAAAATGAAGCTTGTTGGGAGGTTTTTGAATTTCTATGTTTGAAACCCAAAACCAATTCTCTTCATGCTTGACTTCATAAGACAGAGTTTAGGGGTTAGGGGTATAGATACATGATTTGTCTGGTTTGAATATGTATAGACCTTGTTTATCAACTTGAATGCTTACTATATGACATAAGAAAAACTATGTGCATTGGTTTTTCATTTTTGTGATTTTTTAAAATTTTGATGCCCATTTGAATCTTGGTTAAATACTAGGATTGACCAAGATTTAAACAAGTTTAAAACATGAAAATGAAAAGGGAAGCATGTATCCTTCTTAGTCACTCTAAAATGAAGTTTTTGGGAGGTGTTTGAAATTTCCATGTTTGAAACCCAAAACCACTTCTCTTCATGCTTGACTTCATAAGACATAGTTTAGGGGTTAGAGGGTAGATACATGATTTGTATGGTTTGAATATGTCTAGACCTTGTTTATCAAATGTAATGCTTACTATATGACATAACAAGACTATGTGCTTTGGTTTTTCATTTTTCTAAATTTTTTTTTTTGGAATTTTCTGCCCATTTGAATCTTGATCAAATCCTAGGTTTGACCAAGATTTAGACAAGTTTAACACGTGAAAACGAATAAGTAAGCTTGATAATCCCATTTGTTGACTCATTTAACTAGTTAATCCCATTTGTTGACTCTCTGTTGACCATCCACTTGAGGTAAACTTGAGTATATTGCACTAGCGAGTATTAGACTCGAGTACGCGTGTTGCGGTGCAGAAGTGGAAGACGTGCAATTGTTGACGCGTAGACGCGGGTCGCGGTGCAAAAGTCGAATACGTGCAATCGTGGACGCGTGTCGCATTGCAGAAGCCCAAGAGGTGCAGACGATCAATGGTGGACGCGTAGGACGCGGGTTGCATTAACCACCCCTCGCCTTTATAGACGCCTCCTCGCACTCTCTCTGTCACTCTCACTAGCTCACGCAACGCCTCCTCTCACGTCCCATCATCATCTTCTCCAAAGAGAAAAATCCTCTCCCTCTCTGCAAGCGAGATGATGTGCAAGGAGAATGCGAATCCCATCGTCCATGACGCCGTCGGCTCCAAGCGCGACGCCTCCCTCTTCGATGCCGTCCCCTCAACGGCCATCGCCGCCGCCGGTGGCGGTCAGATCCCGCCGGGATGGGACCCCTATGAGGAGGTGCCGTACATCCCGCCTCCGAACCCCTACGACACCTGCACGGACGACCCATGGAACGAGGTAACTATGGTTTGCTCCCTTTTTTGTTCCCCATTCCTCTTTGAACCCTATTTTTGCTGGTTCCCTAGTAACTATTAGTGCCGATCTGTAGATGGATGAGTATTGGGTTAATATTTGCGCCGATTTTATTCCATTTTGCTTTGACCCCTTCTTGATTTCGTCGAAGATTTGGAGTTCGGCCGTTCGGTTAATTTATGCAAGTAATAATGAGATCTCAATCAGTTAATTTATGCAAGTAATCATGGGATCTCAATCAGTTATTTTATGCACGAATCAAAAGATATCAACCGTTTAATTTTGCAAATAATCTGGAATTTGTTCAAATTCAGATCTGGAATCTGTTTCTTTGCCTATGATGAATCGTTGGGCACAATTTTTTACAGAGTGGGTTCAGCGAACCATTGTTGTGTACAAATCTGTTGTGCATGAGCTTTGGTTCGCTAACACCATCCCTGTAGACATATAATCGTCTCCACTCTAACTGAGGCTGGCTCTGTTTTTCCTTACTTTGTTATCATGCACGTTAGACATCGTTGCAACTCCTTCACTCAAGTTCCAGTTTGATATGGATCAGGTGTCTGGCAGCGACGTCGGCAGCGACGACGAGGACCATCACACCAAGACTCGCCAGGTGCTGCGGAGGCTGCAGGTCGGCCAGTACGTCTCCTACCTCGACGTCGCCAAGGGTGTCTACAGGTGCCCCTCCTGCACTAGGAGACTCGGCGGCACTGACTTCAACTGCCTCCTCACGCATGCCGAGAACATCGGCAACATCTTCCCCAAGGTCGGCGCGTCGGTGAACCCCTACTCCTTCCGCGCCAAGCACAAGGCGCTCGGCATGCACCTCCGCAGCGTCCAGCGGGTGGAGATCTCCGCCGGGCGCATGCCTCCACTCAAGCCCAAGGCTCCCAAGGGGAGCAACAAGTGGAGGCAGAGGCAGATGGGGTAGGCGGAGTCCTGGACGTGTGCTGCTGCTGCAAAGCAGCTTCTATTTTGTTGTTAGCTAGGGATCCCTTGTTGTTATGTTGTTAGTATGATGGTGTTGTGAAGAACCTCGAACCTGTTACTATGTTGGCTGCTGTGTATGCGGCTTATTATCAAGGGAGGGATCCCTATTCTACTATATTTTGTTGGCCCTACTATGTTTTCTAGATTTACTATGACCGTGAATTTGGCGTACATTACCCCGGAGATTTGCTTCTAGATTTAACTACATACATATGGACCAGAGGGAGTACTAGATTTGCTGTCATATTGGGCAAACAACGAGGGCCAAAAGGCACAAATAATTGAAGAAAGACAGAAATGCAAGCTTCTCTAGATTTGATACTAATTTGGTTAAAAAAGACAAAGAGACAGAGGGGGAAAAGGTGCTCTTAAAAATGCCAATTCGCGCCGAGAGAGACAGAACCCAGCTCCTGCTGACGTACAACCAAACGTGGTCTCGTCCTGTCCCACGCGGTCCCTTTCTACTAGCCCCACACGTCAGCACGGAACGGTCAACTAAACTGGAATCCTCCCGTCCGAGCTCCTTCGCGGGTTGCAAATAAGGGCTTGGCGAAAACCGAGGAAAAACATAAGGCAATCTTATTGACTAATATAGCTGCTTAATTAATAAAAGATTAGCTACAACGTGCTCGGCTTGCCCATTTATTAAGGTATAAGACCGGCGGAGAGAAAGTAATCGCTAGTTTCCTCATTTTGCCCCTGCATGCTCGCACGATTAAAGCACCTTCCGCACGCGCTGGACTCCTCGTTTCCTTAAACCTCCTCGTTTCTCGGGATAGACCAACCGTTTTTCAGGATCTTGGGTTAATGTGGCCAGGTTTCGACTTTCAACTAGTGGAAACGGGAAAGCAGGTGCAAATTAGGGAGATAACTGAACCACAACCACCCGCGCCTTAAGCATCGAGTAATATCGGGAAAAAATGCGCCGTAAGTAGTGAGACGGAGGGAGTAGTTCACAATTCCAATACGGAGTAAAATTTTACCTGCCATATTTTCATAATTTTTGTGCAGTCTACAATATATACTAAGATTTTCACATTGAGATTTTGCACGTAGCAGGATATTTTTCATTGGTTTCGAAACTTAAAACTATGATTACGATTTGACAAGGGCTCCCATCAGTATGGGGTGAACAAGCCCTCCCATCAGTATATCAGAGGAATTTGACAAGGGCTACAAGACGACTAGATACATCACCAAAAAAGGTGATGCATGTCTCCTTCACCAAAACAGCTGAAACAAGTACATGAACGCAAGTACACCACCATAATAATACTACTACATCAACAAAAGTACGAGTAATATAATAAAGTAAGAGTACTACTCCCTCTAATCTAATTTAAACCAAAATAAAACTTAAACTTCATCCTAAATTTGAACTAGTGCCTCGTCCTCGTTCTTCGCTCATTTTCTGATCCAAGACGGCGCAGAGTGCCAGAGTGCATGGCACGGAACTCTTCATCGGCGGTCAAAAAATTTGAATTTAGGCCGCATGTCACACGTTGACATGCAAAAGGTGCATGTCACCTGGTGGTGGTAGGCAACTACCCTCATTTACGGCGGCGTAGGCGACTGGACGCCGCGTGGCTAGCCGCTGCCTCGGGGCCGCCTCGGTTTCCACGCGGGAGACCATTAAACGCCGACGACCAACCTTCCCACGTCACGGTTAGCGACTATGACTATAAGGGCAAAACGCTAAACTCTCTCGTTCCATTCACTTTCTTCCTCTCTCCACCTAACAAACATTTGTTCGTCGCTCTCTCCTCCATCAATGTCTTCAAAATTCAGGTCGTCGGCGGTCAAGTACGCGGAGAAAAACGCCGGCTCGAAATTTCGAGAGACGCTTCCAGAAACTAAGTGGGCTCGCCGCCGCCGCCGCCGCCGAAACGCGTCCGTGCTGTGCTCATCGGGTTAGTTTCCTTCGCCATGTACTTTCGTTTCTTCTTCCCGGGCTCAAGCTCTTTAAGAGTCTCTATGGTTATACATCTTAAAGGGTTGGAAGTTCCAACGACGCCCGTATTGCACCAACTTCCACGACCAAGGAATCATCGTCGTCCGATGATTTCAACCCGGACCTACCCCGGCGAAATGAGGTAGCACCAAGCACTGTGTAGTTATCTTCTTCTTCTTCCTTTGCGCTTACTTGCTACCGATGATTTCGCCCTGAAGGAAGCGGCGCCGACTATCGACACCACTGTCGCCATCTTGATGGAAAAAAACGAGGAGCTCAGCTTAGAGTGTGATCGCCTCCGAGACGATTTGGCTGCCAAGAAGAAGAATTTGAAAACTCTTGTGGAGCTCATTTGCAGCCTTCGCAATGAGCGCGACATGTTGAAGAACGAGCTGATTAAGCAGAAAGAGAGGAACATTGCATCGGCGGAGGAAGCCAGCAAAGATACTCAAGACTCGTGTGCCTCGGAAGAGACAAGTCTGATATAGAGTACAAAATCCTTCTTCAGGATAAAGTAGAGCTCTAAAAGTTGAACCTTGAATATGCTCGACATCGCCATCCTTGCCCTTCTCGATAAGCGAAGGCACAAGATAAGTTGATGCACCTGATGTTGGAGAGCTGCAGTTGCAAGAGAAGAGACATTGAAAGAAGTGAGCAGTTTGGTGGGATACATGAGTGACGTCGGGCGAACTTCGCAGAATCCGCCCTGCTGAGCTCAAATTCCAGCGGAACCAGCTTTCAGCAATGCATGTTATGCGCACCTACAACTTCTACTCATTGATTAGAGGTCGCACGACATGGCATTTTCCCTCGAAATAGTAGTACTGTACTAATAGTTGTACTACTTAGTATGTACCTTTTTGTAAAATAATTTCTTACATGTATTAGAAACTACCCCTCTCCTTTCTGGATGCACCCGGGACATTGTCATCCGGCCCTCTTCTGGACAAACCCCCTCGGGAAGGACAGTATATTTTGTACATTTCGCTACTAGTACTTCTAATTCCACCGCTTATTTTTCTAATCCGTTAAATCGTTAATTAGATGACCAAGTGATGGAAGCTGCGATAGATTAGACCAACAAGTGGTGAATTGTGCAAAATATATGTCCGTGTTTTATGCAAAAGAGTGATATGGGGATTTGGTGGAATCTTGAATTTCCTCTTCAGTGGTAGGCATGCTTCACTTATAGCTGGAGTACATTGCGGACCTGGTGCATTTCGTCAGTACCGATCAGCTATTTTTGCTTATCCGGAAGAAAAGGTAGTACTAGCCTTTTCAGTGAGATGTCTTTTCAGTGCTACGGAGTTGTCTGTTCACTGCTTGCTTTGTCTGTCGGTGACTTTGCCAAGCTGACTTTGCCATGACTTTGGGTGACTGATATGTGGACCATTCTCTCAAAAAAAAGATATGTGGACCACAGTTGTAAGTGACTCAAAGTCACTGACTTGGGGGACTCCTGAATGCTTCGTATATTTCTGACGGTTTCTGAATTATGTACTCCATACAACTTTTGTAATATTGGTCAAACTAGTTTTGACCAGGGTTTGTGTAGGGTGGTTTTTTTTGGTTGGTCCAAATGGTGTTGTGTGGTCCAAATGTGATGTATCATCACACCACCATGTGCCCCCCCACCCCACCCCTAGGTTTTGGTAATGCCATTCTGATACATGCTTCTTAGAAGGAGTACATTTTTTCCGTTAGGGCATAACAATTTTGAAAAATTCAAACAAAAATGGGAAGACAGAATGGTAACATCATTTTCCATGTGATGATGCACCCATGTGCCAATTTTTGGTTCATTTTAAGAATATAAGGTGCCAAATTACTCGAGGAAGCTAGTTGGAGTAGACGGGCATGATCGGATTGGCATAGGGGATTTATTTTTTGAAGGATGTTATTTTTCATAGACAATATCTGACACAAAAAAAATGTTAAGGTCTCATATTATTCCGAATGATTTTGAATTACTTATGACGTTTGGAAGTATTGGTGTACATGAGCCCCACATGAAGTTAAATGGTCCAAAAAAAAGTTTCGTACACGTTTCCCAGAAAGTGGAAAGTCGAGTACATGCACGACTTCACGCGTCCACTACTGGATACAGAGAGTCAGAGGCTATAAAATAATCGGCCTCATCATCTCTCGCGAGCTCGTCATCTCCACTCCCCCAACTTGCCTCCCCCACACTGTGAAAAAACCCCATCCACTCACCGCACCTCTGATACATCGACTTCCCCGTTTCCAACCGCAGCAGCATGAAGACATGTATTGCATACGAGGCGGAGCAATCGGCGGCCGCCCGCGCAGAGGATGCCTCTACGGTAGTTGTGACGCCCCGGAACCGGTACCATGAGGATTCCAGCGATCCCGCCGAAATCCGCACGATATCGATTCAGAGACGCCCTCCGACACGACGTGCGCGACGAATCACACACGTGATGCCAGAGGAATTAACACGAGCGGTAACATTACAACAGGTTTACAATAGAGCCCACAAGATACATATATTACAACAACGACTCCAACGAGTCAAGATACAAATATACAATACAAAGATCCAACTCATACAAAAGATCGAATACGTCCGAGTACGGACAAGATACAAATTGGACTAAGAGTCCTGAAGATAACCAGTGGCGTCCATAACCCTGCCCAGGCCAAGCCGGAAGGGTAACCTTGCTAACGTCGTCTTCATCGAACATATCTTCATACCTGCCCGGTTATATCCCGTAGAAGCAGCAATAAGTACGGGTTCGTACTTAACAAGACTTCAAGACGTATAAGCATTCGTCAACCGACCGTCCTTTGTACTTGAGGCACGCAGGGGACTTAGAGGACGCAAGAGGAACGTCATAGGCAATATGGTGGAGTTAAGCGGCAGCGCAAGCACTAAAAACCTAGAGAGACACTCTACAACATTCGTCTAATCAGATAAGGTGAGAGAGCGCATAAGGTAACAGATAAAATACTACACAAACATAACCCGACCGATTACACATATCCCCTCCAACAATTGCGAAGAGGCAATGTAAAAGGCACTCAACGGTGGACAATTTTTATTGGGTAACGGTTGTAGTAAGGCTATATTACTACGCAAGTTATTATCAGATTATTAGCAACAAGATAACGGTGTAAGTTGTTCTATGATCAAGCTATACAATTCCAAGTCGTCCATAACCGCGGACACGGCTTATCGATAAGATGTACACCCTGCAGGGGTTGCCCAAATGTAACCATACGCATGCTCGAACCCGCTTAATTACGGCGGAGTCTCACAACAAGACCGTTCCCAGCTCAACAAGAAAGTCTAGGGGGCCACCCAACTAAGCTACCCGTGACGAAGTCCGGCCGTACTCCGAGACGGACCCGGAGGTTGCGTAGGCGTCTAGGCGGGCACTAACGGCCAAGCACTAGATAAGTCGTCTAGCAATTATGCGATGCAAGCATGTAAATAAACCACCCGAAGGCAACAGGAAGTAAACACCCGAAGGCAACAAGTATATAAACATGCATGCGCCAAATAAAACCAAGGTTGTGGCCCCCTTTTCAACTAACTCGAGAAAAGGTAATGGGTGAGGGGGTCCCGAGTGAATCCCCACGCATGGGTAGAGCGCTCAATCTCGGAACAGATAACAAGAACTCGGGTCCTAGGGGACATTAGCGAGTCAAAGTTCCGATGCTTTCGCAAAGGGGCTCACGAGATGCCTCTCGCTTACAATTTTAGTTGTTAACAAATAAGTAAAGCATGTGTATCTCCAACAACCGATATAGCATGTGATAACCTCCCAACAACCCAACATATCCCGATAAGATAACGAAGAACGGTAACGAGATAAAATAGCACTAGCATGCACTACGACTCGCAAGGCAGACCCGATAACTAAACAATAGCTGTAGGTGGTTGGTGGAGTCAATATAGGCTGCTTGAGGTAACAAGTGGAAGGGACACGTGACAAGAACGCAAATTAAGGATAGCATGAGGGAGAAGGCAAAATAAAATAGGTGAGCGACTTCTGCAGAGGCAGAAGTATAGGGGAAATGCTTGCCTGTTAAAGCTTGCCGAGGAACATCCGGAGAACTCGTCGTATCTCACCGCACCACTTCGCGATCCTATCCGGGAAGAATCAAATGCTGGAACACACAATGCATGCAAGTCTTACTACTACGGATAAAGAAGATCCAGCATGATCAAGATGATATGCATGACATGGCATAGATGGTGCAATGCATCTTATCCAATTTAATCGGAGTCGGAACCCCGGGCAAGCAAATTAAGTTGGAGTTGCATTTTCTAGCGGCAAAGTTAAGTGTTGATTAGCATGGCATAAGCATGGCATGGGTGAGCTACGGCAAAATTAAATGGAACCGGGATAAGATAACAACAATCCCGAACAATTCCATATTTAAATTAGATGATTTGCTATTTACCCCGAACCCACAATATATGCAATGCAGTGAGGCATGTATGGTTGATGCAATAAGATATATGCACATTTAGAAAATAGGTATAGATTAGGGTTTGGTTCTCACGAAAACAAGAGGGTCGCCGGATTGGTTTCGGAGAGGAAGAAGATGCCATCGGTTCCGTGAAGGAGTACTTGGGGTTCGGTCTTCAGGTTCCCGTTTTAGTTGCCCCTGTCGAACTAGAATTGGCGTCGATGGAACTTGTGTAGATCTTCACCTCGGCAACAACGGTGCTGGAAGTACCCAAACACGGCACGAGCGTGCTCCCGACAAAACGTGGCCAGAGACAGCTATCCGGCGATCAACGTGCCACACATGAACTTGGATCGGGCTTGCTGGCGCGGAAAGAGAGCAAATTATAGTCACAGACACATAATTGCTGCGAAGATTGAAAACAAAGAGGAGCAGGGGTTGTGACTACCAAGGCCGAAACTGGATCGCGGGTCCGAAGGAAGCAGCAGAATGGGTTCAACGGATACACGTGCGTGCCAACGGCGTGGGTGTGAGGTTCCAGGGTCGAGGACGGGCGGCCACGATCGCAGAAGGGCCGCGCGGTCGGCAGTGTTCACGGGGATGCGCAGACGCGGACGTAGGGAGGCGCGCGTGCGTAGCGCTGGTCGCAGACCATGGCGCGGCGGCGACGCAACAAGAGGAGATAGGAGGTGGCCCGCCATCCTTGGTGACGGAGCAGGCGACGGGGAGGCGCGGGCCGTCGTGCGGGAACGGCCGCGGTGCAGGGGCTCCTCCGGGCGCACAGAAGAAGCAGGGTTGGCGCCGAGCTCGGGGAAGGGTGGCCGGCGGCGCGGTAGACGGAGGCGAGCGGGGAGCAGCGCTGGCGACGCTCGTGCACGGGACGAGGAGAGGAGCGGGGCAGCGAGGAGGGGCGGCGCTCGGCGGCGACTAGAGGAGGAGGGAGCCGGCGCTTGCGTCTGGGAGGAGCTCGACGAGGGGAGAGGAGGCGAGAGGGGCTCGGGTTCGAGCGGAGCGGAGCGGGGTGTGCCGCGTGCGGGAGTTGGTGGGAGGACCTGGAGCGAAAAAGAAAAGAAGCCAGGGGGAGGAAAGAGGCCGGCGGCGGGGGTGTGGATGGAAAAGTGCCAGGGAGCTGTCGGTGGGAACCTTAGGGTTCCTGCCGGCCGGGCCGGATGGCCTTTGCTGGGCCGCCGACTGGGCCTGGGTTTGGCCTGGTCGGCTGGGAGGTCTTCTCCTTTTTTTTAAACTGTTTTATTTTCCTGTTTATTTTAAACCATTTTAAAATAGTTTTGATATCAGAAAGATACTACAAAAATATAGATTTAGTTTTGGGATGAAAAGGAGAGAATACTTTTGTCAATAAAATAATGTTTTAATAAAATAATTTTGCGGACAAAATATGCATGATGCCATGGTTACTTGGAACGACACGGAAAAACGAGAGGCGAAGAAAAACTAATATATGGGGTTTTTCCGGGTCGTTACAGTAGTGGCCGTCGCGGTGGGTGAGGCTTCACCGGGCACCCAGGCCGCTCGTCTCCTCTGCTTGTCTGATTCTTCGACCTCGGTCGAAATGGGCGTCCTGGCCGTCACGACGGGTGAGGCTTCACCGGGCACCCATGCCGCTCGTCTCCTCTGCTTGTCTGATTCTTCGACCTCGGTCGAAACAGGCGTCCTGGCCGTCGAGCAGAAGGTGGATACCAACGTTGTTGATCCCGCCGAAGATGTGCACGGCGTTGTAGGCCACCACGGCGAGGTCTTCCTAGGCCTGGTGCTGGACGCGAACCTCGACCCCTTCGACGATTTCGGCCCAAACGTTCAGGCCCGGGAGGATGTTGAGGGTGATGACGAGGAGGTACTACTCTTTTACCGAAACCGTCCCAATCCTCTTTGTGTCATATTGCTGTTCACATGGTTTGCACGAGCCTGGTTCTTGATTGATTTGATATCCTACCTTGTTCTTGTAGATGTAATTGATTCTACGATTCGTAAGATCAGATTCTAGTTTAATTTCGATTAATCTGCCATGTAGTAATATAATCAATTTATTTGTTCATACTTAGTGGACTTGCAATTGTTGTGGCTTATGTTCATGGTTTTTCATAGGGTTTCTCATGATTTATTATGATTTCTTCTGCCATTTACTTGTTCTACACATTTAATTTTAGGGTTTCTAAGGTTTGATTATGTTAGTGGAGTATTTATTCGATCTGTCATAAAAAACCTGATTATGTAGTACTTAATAATTCATAGGAGTATTCTGATGACATGGACAACAACAAGGTGCGCAGGGACCGGAAAAGCCGCTATGTTCTCAAGCGGCCGAAGGGTGGTGAAATTCGTTTCGCATGCGCGGGGAGCTATTTTGCCCATTATGTGGCAAAATTCTCCGTAAGGACATCCATGCACTCGATCCAACATGCGATGGGTGTAGGCCTAAGTACATCGGGGGAAGCACCGCCCTGCAACCAAGGCCAAGCACGCATCATATGGCCTCTTCCTCCAGAATTACGTCTTGCCTAGCTTATTCCACGTCAACGCCCCTGCTGCTGGCCCTCATGCCCCTGGTCATGTTTAAAGTTCATATGTGTAATCTTAATCCCTTTGGAAGTTCAACATTAAACTCTACTAGTACAACCGTGGTGGTCTTGTGATGTAGTACTCTTTTGATGCATTTGTGATGTAGTAGTACTTTTTTTGAAATGATATAGTACTATCTAAGAAAAGTACTCCCTCCGATTCACATTCATTTCACACCAAGAAATATGGATCAGAGCGAGGGAGTAAATTAAACATGGCATCTCGTGCATGAAGCTTGACATATCGATCAGGTTGGCTAGAATAGCAATACAATGCTGCTCATTAGGCAAATGCATGCCATGTACGATAGTATACATCAAGTAAAGAAGTCTATACTGACATAAAAAACTACTTTGGGGATGAGAGTCAATTGGGGCATCTACAGTATAGAAAATCTTGCTCGTAGATGATTTTGGCTAAGAGGGTTTTACTCACATTACACGTGCCACTTTCCTTGTCTGCAAAACAAGTTCCAATAAAGGGAGATGAAAGAAGAGGGTATTGTGGGCGAGATTGAACACCTTTTTTATGTGTTAAGCTGAGGACTCGTTTAGATGAGGATTTCGACTTATGCCTAACAGCTCAACACACCCACAAATAATTCTCCTTGCGCGCACCACCGTTCATTAAAAATAACAATATTAGCTCGCAAGATTAAGAACGAAGTGAATTTAAGTAACTTGGTAAGATTTTCAAGCAATATATTCAGAGAAAGAGCACACATGTTCGGCTCGAAATAATCATAAGAGAAGAACAATAAATCTAAGGCACCCACTTCATCGGCAGAAGGGGCGCGACACCACATGGATTCATACCTTGAGTCGACGCTGGCTCGTAGAAGGGCGGCCGCAATGGGTGTGCAAATAAAATCATTGTTGTTGGTGCTAATAAAATCACACAACTTAGTATTCTCAGGAGTAGCCATTTACTAAAAATAATGCAAGCAACAGAAATAAAAGCTATACTAATTTTTTTGGATGCGCCTCGAGGATGCCGGGGACGTCTCCACCTCGGTCTCACATGTGACTGCTTATCAGCGGGTGGTGCGTCGCGCCTTGTAGAAGATCTATCAAGAGAGGAGAGCCCGATGACGCTACCGATGCCTCAACCTTGATAGCACCGACCTGTTGCTCCGCACCGAGATGCGCCACGTGCAAGATTTAGCGGATGCACCAATTTTAGAGATATGTCATGATCATTGTAACAAATTTCAACGTGATGATGATTTGATCTTGTACTCGGCCTTGAACATAAGAACTAGTACAATCTCACAATTTTTTTTTATCATTATCCTTTGCGAGATTTAGCGGATGCGCCAAATTCAGAGAAATATCATGATCATGGTAACACAATTTTCAATGTAATGATGATTTGATGTTGCACTCGACCTTGAACATAAGTACTAGTACGGTTGTAACGACCCGGAAAAACCCCAATATTAGTTTTTCTTCGTTGCTTGTTTTTCCGTGTTGTTCCGACGTCATCATCATGCATGCATGCCATCCATGTTTTGACAAAAATAAACTATTTTATAAACCCTAATTTTTTTAATAATAAATGACTCCCCTCTTTTATTTTGTGTAGACCTAAAATATCTTGAAACTTTTTGGCAACGTGTTTGCTCTCTAAACAATGTTTTGGTTTAAATCCTCTTCTTAAAATCTTTCCCTATCTTCTCTGTTTGCTCTATTCAAAGTTCAAGGAAAAAGAGGAAGATGTAAAAGCATAATCGGAAGAAACACCTACAGTAAGAGAAAAGGAAGCAGCAGTACATCTAGATTGGCTCTCTGTTTGGCGTCTTCCTCCTGCAGCTCACGCGAGACGCGTGAGTGCTCTTCTCACGTCACAGCATCACCACCTCAACCACTCTGCCCTCCCTTAAGATCCCTCTCCGAGCCTCCCTGGGAACCCTAGCCTTCCTCCTCTCCTCGCGCCGCCATCCTTTATGTCCTTCCCCTCTTTTTTCTTCCATGAAACGGAGACAGAACATCACAACCTCACCGTCGCGCCGTCATCTCCGGCCACCTCTCGCCAAGCCGAGGCCACATCAAGCTCCGCCGTGCGACGCTGCATCTCCTCAAGACATACGCGCAACGTATCGAGCTCAAAATCGACGACAAGGACCACTTCTTCATCTCCGCCGTCGGCAGAAATCCCGTGTTTCCGGCCGCCTGCGACCTCGTCCGCCACCGACGAGGTGTTCATCAGCTTTCTGGTGAGATGGCGCCCCTTTCCCCTCTCTTCCCCGTCTTGTTTGCTCACTGTTCGATTTCTCCTATTTCTGACGGAGCTGTCGCCTGTTTTCTGTCTGAGTGCACCTTCGCCATGGCTGTCGGCAACCTCCGTGCCGCTAGTGCTTTCCGCCGTCTTCTTCTGCAACACGTCGACGTATCCATCTCCTCCAACTCGTACGACTACAGCAGCAACCTTCCCGGTGAGCTCCTCTCTCCGTTTTGCCTATTCCATGTATATTCCGTGCATCACTGCTGCCTCGCCGTTTTCTTCCGTGCGCGTCTGCCAGTGAGGCGCCGTCGACGACCGCGTCCGAGTAGGGTGCCTGCTCGGCGTGCTCCCATCGCACCTCACAGAGACGTCCACGAGCCACTCCACACCGTGACGCGCTCGTCGCCCCGCACACACCCGCGGCCACGCCAGAAGAGCCACCGTCGACAAGTTTTCCGGGCACCCTCGTTCACTGTATTTTGTTTGTTCAGTTTCGTCAGACACGGTCCCGCCGTATCACACAAAGACTGTCAAACTCTTGTATCCATCACGATCTGATCTGCAACGCAGTGACAGGTCTTCTTTTTTCCATCTATTACGATCCCAGGATCTAATCTCACAGGCACAATTATTTTGCTCGTGCACTCAAGAAGGTTGCAACGGTCAGTTGTCTTCAGTCTTCATCTCTGAAGCTCACTTCAGAGAAACCGAAGCCACAGTTTGCATTGATCCAGCATCGCAGCCCAGTGGCTGTTCTTTGTTCCTCCACCCAGCAGATTCCAGGATTAGTTTCCAATCCATTCAAACAAATAAGACATCTTGTTTTTCTCTGCGGCTCACAACCAGCTGCCATGACACAGGCTACCGCACCATTCAGTCCAGATTCCTTCTGCCTATTCCTTTCTTTTATTTTGTTATATACTAATCTGTTACTACCATTTGAATACGAATTCGAACATAACTATTTTATATATGAATGTTTATCATAAAAATATAAGAGATCTTAATATGACATTCACATGCTTGTTTCCATCTCAGATCATATCGTGTTGTTGTAGTTGCATTGCACCTAATAATTAAATGCGGAGTATTTGTAAATCGCCATATATGGTTTCTCGCTCCGATTAAATTTGAAGTAGCTCACCCATTCCATGCCTATGTCATGCTAATCAACAAATTAAATTGCGCGGTAGAAAAATAACTCGAACTTAATAATTGTGTGTCGGGATTTTGATTCCGCTTAAATTGGATAAATTGCATTGCATCATATTTGCCATGTCATGCATGCCTGCATATGATCATGCTGGATCTTGTTTATCCGTAGTAGTAAGACTTGCACCCGTTGTTTGTCCAGCATTTGCTTCTTCCCGGATAGGATCACGAAGTGGTGATGTGAGATACGATGAGTTCTTCGACAAGTTCTTCTGCAACTTTCCACAGGCGAGCCCTCTCTCTTCACCTATTTTACTCTCTCCCTCGCATTGCTATCCTTATGTTGCGCTTCTTTATCGAGTCACGTGTCCTATTCCACTTGTTACCATGATGATCCTATATGTATCATTCCTTAACCATAGCCGTTGCTTGATGTTTGAGCCTTGCGAGTCGTAGGCGTGTTTAGGTTCTGTTGTTTATCTCGATCTGTTATCGGGATATGCTGGGTTGTTGGGAGGTTATCACATGCTATATCAGTTGTTGGAGATACACATGCTTTACTTAATTGTTAACAACTAAAATTGTAAGCAGAGGCATCTGTGAGCCCCTTTGCGAAATCATCGAAACTTTGACTTGCTAATGTCCCCTAGGACTCGAGTTCTTGTTATCTGTTCCGAGATTGAGCGCTCTACCCATGCGTGGGGACGATTATCGGACCCCTCACCCATTACCTTTTCTCAAGTCGGCTGAAAAGGGGCCACAACCTTGGTTTTATTTGGCGCATGCATGTTTATATACCGTTGCCTTCGGGTGTTTACTTCCTGTTGCCTTCGGGTGTTTATATTCGTACCGCACCGCATAATTGCTAGACGACTTATCTAGTGCTTGGCCGTTAGTGCCCGCCTAGACGCCTACGCAACCTCCGGGTCCGTCTCGGAGTACGGCCGGACTTCGTCACGGGTAGCTTAGTTGGGTGGCCCCCTAGACTTTCTTGTTGAACTGGGAACGGTCTTGTTGTGAGACATCGCCTGTAAGAAGCGGGTCGAGCATGCGTATGGTTACATTTGGGCAACCCCCTGCAGGGTGTACATCTTATCGATAAGCCGTGTCCGCGGTTATGGACGACTTGGAATTGTATAGCTTGATCATAGAACAACTTATACCGTTATCTTGTTGCTAATAATCTGCTAATAACTTGCGTAGTAATATAGCATTACTACAACCGATACCTAATAAAACTTGTCACCGTTGAGTGCCTTTTACATTGCCTCTTCGCAATTGTTGAAGGGGATATGTGTATTTGGCTCGGGTTATGTTTGTGTAGTATTTTACCCGTTACCTTATGCGCTCTCTTATCTTATCCGAGTAGACGGATGTTGTAGTGTGTCTCTATTGGTTATAGTTTTGTCGCCGCTAAACCTACCATATAGCCCCGTGCGATATATATATATACTCGCTTCGGCGAGCATAGCCATTTCCGGTCTCGCTAAGTACGTGCCGAGTTCGTTACTTGGTACTTACTCTCGCCTTTTCCCTTTCTCTTTTGCTTCCTCCCTCTTGTCGGCAACCGATGGCCCGACTTTGACGGATACAAGATGACGACGTTAGCAAGGTTACCCTTCCGGCTTGGCTCAGGCGGGGTTATGGACGCCACTAGTTATCTTCAGGACTCTTAGTCCAATTTGTATTTTGTCCGTACTCGGACGTATTCGATCTTCTGTATGATTCGGATCTTTGTATTGTATATTTGTATCTTGACTCGTTGGAGTCGTTGTTGTAATATATGTTTCTTGTGGGCTCTATTGTAATCCTGTTGTAATGTTACCGCTCGTGTTAATTCCTCTGGCATCACGTGTGTGATTCGTCGCGCACGTCGTGTCGGAGGGCGTCTCAGAATCGATATCGTGTGGATTTCGGCGGGATCGCTGGAATCCTCATGGTACCGGTCCCGGGGCGTCACAACGGTCTCACAAATTTGTATCATTATACTTTGCAAGTTTTAGCGGATGCGCCCATTTTCAGAGGTAGATCATGATCATGGTAAGTTGGTAACAAATTTTCAACGTGATGATGATTTGATGTTGTACTCGGCCTAGAAGAGAAGTACTAGTACGGTCTCACAATTCTTTTTATCATTACACTTTGCAAGATCTAGCGGATACACTAATTTCAGTAGATAGATCATGATCATGGTATCGACCAATATTCAAGGTGATGATGATTTGATTTTGCACTCGGCCTTGAACGGAGGTACTAGTACGGTCTCACAATTTTTAATCATTATACTTGGACCTTAGCCAAATTCAAAATCTCATAGCGGCAAAACTTCCCGCCCACAAAATACCAAAAATTCACACGCTTCCAAATTCCCATTCTACCCCCGTGGAGATGACAAGAAAGTCGGCTGGTGGGGGTCCGCCCGTCATTTTTTGGATCACCACCTTCCTAGCCCGAAACCCTCCCAAAAAAAATTCATTTCCTCGTACCACCCACCGGAACTTCCCAAGTCCCTCTCTCCCACCTCCACGACCACCGCACCGAACATCCCCGCCGGACTTCCTCGGCCTACCCGAGGCCTCGCGATCCTCGTCATCCGGCTGCCCGCCGGAGCCGCTTCATCGACGCCGTCATCAACCGGACCGGATCATCCCCGCCGAACCTCGAAACCATATGCTCATCCGACGAGTCTACCGCAGTCGCTTACTGCGGTATCGTCCACCCCACCGGAGCCGCTTCGCCGGATCCGTCGTCCACCGCATCGGATCTTGCTCACCGACACCGCTGTGCATGAACCGGATCCGCTTCACCGGCGCCGTGCATGATCTAAACTCTTCTATCGTCGCTTTTCTATTGCTTGCCTGCAAGTTCTTGTTTAATCTTGGGGGAACCTGTTTGTGCTAACGACGCGCCGTTACGTTTTTGCAGATGAGATGAGTAACCATGAAGTGTAATGGCCGTCTCTCCAACCCCAAGTAGCACATGCATGTTGCGTACTTCATCACCGGATCTATCAACCCCAGGAAGATCTGTTGTGACTCCTACAGAGTGCTTCTCCTAATGTAAGTCCCTTGTTTTAGCGCCATGTTCGGGTTCGGATGCTTGTTTGTCCGAAGCTCTTTTAGTTCATTCCTAGCTATGACCGTAACACCTTGCTATTTTCTAGTTCATTGCTAACTTTAAGCGATTGAACATTTTGGTTTGCATTCCTCGCTTCCGTAGATGTAGCCATCATAACTTCTATCTTGCTCAGTCGTTGTTACAAAAATTATAGGTATTATAGTAACATCCTGCTATTATTTAGTTCATGGCCAATTTTAAGTAATTGCACATGTTGGTTATCATTCCCTGCTCTATAGCTTTTGGCATCGTAACTTCTATATTTGGTTTACATTGCCTGCTCTATAGATCTAGCCATCATAACTTTATCTTGCTCAGTCGTTGTTACAAAAATTATGGCCTGCTACTATGTTGTTTGCGCCAAATTTTTACTCCATGAACATGTTGGCTTGCATTCCTTGTACTACAGGTGATGCCATTGTTTTGTATCTAGTTCATTTTTAAGCTAACAAAGTAAGGACTTAGTTTGGCATGCTATCACTCTGCTATCTAGCCTGTAGTACAAATAAACTAGTCATACTACTAGATAATAATTTTGCGTGCCATCTTGTTCTTCAAAAGCCGCATTATTGACTTGTTTCTCTGACTTGGCATGACGCTCACATATGGAATGCTGAACATATTGGTTTGCATTCCCTCTTATACAAGTTCACAGTGTGATCCCACTATATTCCGTATCCGGTCCATCCTAAGCTCCAGCATTAACTATCCTCTATGTGTTACTCATTACAAGTTTATATCCCGAAACATCTTGATTTGCATCCCCTTCACTATAAGTTCGGGAGTATTATTTAGTTCACGGCCAAAATGAAGTAATTGCACTTGGCACATGTTGGTTCACATTCCCTCCTCTTTAGCTTTTGCCATCGTAACTTCTATTTTTGGTTTACATTCCTCGCTTCCGTAGATGTAGCCATCATAACTTCATCTTGCTCGGTCGTTGTTACAAAATTTATAGCCTCGCTACTATGTTGTTCATGCCAATTTTGTACTCCCCGAACATGTTGATTTGCATGGGACTCGACAGTAGTAAGTCTCGTTGTTTCATTCTAACATGCTCTGTTATATTGGTTGTTGGTATGCGGCATGCACTCTTTGTTTGCTTATTGTGCGCATTACAATGATCTTGTTATAACGACGAAATGATGAGTTCCAAATTCTTTGGCAAACAATATTGTAGTGTCTTTGCCTTTCCATTGTTGCTTTCTTAACTTGTAATGTCTTTGTTTCAGATATAGGTGCTGCATGGACAACTTAAAAGATTGCCGGATCGCTTCATTGTATTGCTAGGTTTAATTACCATTCAATTTCTCTCGGGTTCCGTAATATTTTTTCAAAGCCGTGCAGTGATGTAATATTTAGTTAGTTTTTATAGTTCTTTCGCGCATTTTTTCTTTGTTGCTTGTGGTAAGTGAGGCTATCCGACAGAAATCATTGCTGCGTAAATATTCTCAGTATCTAAAACACGAATTCCCATCCCTTAAATGGCCCAATTAACCGAAATCACATATGTGACGGCCTGCAAAATCCTAAAGCGTCTATTATTCCGGCATATAAACAACAACTAAACGGGCTGGCCCACTTACTTATTGGGCCAGCCCACTTGATTAACGGTGGACCCCACACTCTAATTGGGCCGGCCCACTTGCTTTAAGGTGGACCCCACCCACTATCGGGCCGGCCCACTAACTAGTTGGGCCGCCCAATTGCTTTTGTGGTGGATCCCACATACTAAATGGGCCGGCCCTTTAAGAGGAAAGTGGGACCCACCTGTGTTTTTGGCCCGGCCCACTATCTTGTTGGGCCGGCCCACTTGCTATAAGGTGGACCCCGCATACTAAATGGGCCGGCCCTTTAACGGAAAGTGGGACCCACCCGTGCTTTTGGCCCGGCCCACTATCTTGTTGGGCCGGCCCACTTGCTACGTGGTGGACCCCACATACAAAATGGGCCGGCCCTTTAAGACGAAAGTGGGACCCACCTGTGTTTTGGCCCGGCCCACTAGCGTGTTGGGCCGGCCCACTAGCGTGTTGGGCCGGCCCACTTGCTATATGGTGGACCCCACATACTAAATGGGCCGGCCCTTTAATTGGAAAGTGGGTCCCACCTGTGTTTTTGGCCCGGCCCACTATCTTGTTGGGCCGGCCCACTTGCTATATGGTGGACCCCACATACTAAATGGGCTGGCCCATTAACACGAAAGTGAGACCCACCTGTGCTTTTGGCCCGGCCCACTGGCTTGTTGGGCCGGCCCACTTGATCTAATGTGGACCCCACGTACTAAATGAGCCGGCCCGATAGCAGGAAAATGGGACCCACATGCTAATTGGGCCGGCCCAATAACTTCTTGGGCCGGCCCACTTGCTTTAAGGTGGACCCCACATGGTAAATGGGCCGGCCCGATAATAGGAAAGTGGGTCCCACATGTTTTGTGGGCCGGCCCTTTGCTCGTTGACCGGTCAAATGAGTGCATTCGGCACGGCCCACATGCTTAGTGGGCCGGCCCATTAATGTTTTGACCAATCAACCTTAGAGGTTAGGCCCGGCCCACGTAACTAATGGACCAGCCCAGCTATATAGTTGACCGGTCAAACTAAGTCAGCCGGCCCGGCCCGCAAACTTAATGGGCCGGCCCGCTTAAGACGTGGCGGTGCCTCGTGTGGGCCTACTATCTACCACGGGGTTTCGGCGGTTAACGCCGTTAACTCGCTAGTTAACGGCGTCCGCCACGTGTCGGCTTGCATGACGTCGCCAGTCAACGGGCTCCCGAAACACTTCGAGCAACGGTCCGATTTTCCGTGGCGGAAGGGCGCCCAAGCGCGACGGACCGAAAAAATCGTCGTAGGACTTTGCCTCGACGCAGTTTCCACAACAGAACCCATATCGTCGGGTTAGGCCCATAGGCGACGAAAAATACCCCTTAGCGGACGATTTTGAGACGTTGTCTATCAGAACTTTTCTTGTAGTGATACCCGTATTGCTACCGTAGTTTTATTTCCCTGATAATGCAAACGTTTAGTGCGCGTAGAGTTGTATCAGTGGTTGATAGAACTTGAGAGAATACTTATCCTACCTTTAGCTCCTCGTTGGGTTCAACACTCTTACTTATCGAAAAGGCTACACACGATCCCCTATACTTGTGGGACATCACTCGTCATTGTTGATGACTATTCACGCTATTGTTGGGTATTCTTCTTCAAGTGCAAGAGTGAGACTCAACGGACCATGATGGATTTTGCCAATCAAGTTCAACGCAATTACGACAAAAAGATCCTCGCAATAAGGAGCGACAATGGAACGGAGTTCAAGAACTACACCTTGGATGACTTCCTCGGTGAAGAAGGAATCCAACATCAATACTCCACGCCATATACTCCCCAACAAAATGGGGTCGCCGAAAGGAAGAATCGACCCTTGATCGAAGCCGCTCGAACCATGATGATGGAATAGAAGTCTAACTACAATTTTTGGGCGGAAGCTATCTCTACCACATGCCATGCTACTAATCGTCTCTACTTTCGCAAAGGTCTTGAGAAGACACCATATGAGATTCTCACCGGCAACAAGCCAAATGTGTCATATTTCAAGGTCTTCGGATGCAAATGTTATGTGCTTGTCAAAGACACACGTCTATCCAAGTTTGATTCAAGAGCTCAAGAAGGAAATTTCGTTGGCTATGCTACGGATTCTCATGCCTATAGAGTCTTCAACAAGTCAAGTGGGCGAGTTGTAGAATCTTGTGATGTGACATTCGATGAAGATGATAGAACTTTGGAGGAGCGAAGTGCTTCTTGTGAGAAAGGAGATGCAATTCCCCCGGATGCCATAGGAAGGATGGGTGTTGGCATCCGCCGACCTCAAGAGCTACCTTCTATGAGTACCGGGGAAGGACCAAGTTCCACCCAAGTGGAGCATCTACACCACAAGGCCAAGCTTCTTCCGTTGATCCTACAAGTGCATGCCAACCTCTCTAACAACCTCAAGTTCAACCTCAACATCTACAACACCAATAAAGTACAAGCTCATCACAACAAGCTCAAGAACAACATCTTCCGCAAGCTCACCTACCACAACAACCAACATCAAGTGACCAAGGCCAAGCTTCAAGTTCTTCTCCGAATGGCTCGGGGATGATCTTTATGGACAATCCCATTCCTAGTACCCCCGAGTCATCCGGCTCTCATGATGATGATGATGATGATGCACCTTTCAACAACAATGAAGGTCAAGGCGAGGACCTAAACCGTGATGAAAGCCAAGAGGACCCACAAGAATCTACTCCTTTAGCCAACACTCGCCGTGAAGATCCTACTACAAGACACTTGCGCCTCAAGTCCCATTCTTTGCGTAATGTCATCGGTGATCTAAAGAGCAAAGTAACCACCCGGAGGCAAATAGCAAACTTTTGTGAGCACCACGCCTTTGTCTCTATGGTGGAACCACACAAAGTTAATGATGCGCTTGAAGATCCCGATTGGTTGATTGCAATGCAAGAGGAACTCAACAACTTTGAGAGGAATGATGTGTGGACTCTCATGAAGCGACCCGATCATTGTTGCAAAGTTATCGGCACCAAATGGGTCTTCAAGAACAAGCAAGACGAACATGTGATGTCTACGCATGCTTCTATTCCCTTAGACAGTGTTGGGCCTCCAAGAGCAGAGGTTTGTAGAACAGCAGCAAGTTTCCCTTAAGTCAATCACCCAAGGTTTATCGAACTCAGGGAGGTAGAGGTCAAAGATATCCCTCTCAAGCAACCCTGCAATTAAGATACAAGAAGTCTCTTGTGTCCCCAACACACCTAATACACTTGTCAAATGTATAGGTGCACTAGTTCGGCGAAGAGATAGTGAAATACAAGTAATATGGATGATTATAAGTAGTAATTGCAATCTGAAATAAAAATGGCAGCAAGCGAACATGTAGCAGAACTTGTTCGAAACGGTGTTTCAATGCTTAGAAACAAGGCCTAGGGATCATACTTTCACTAGTGGACACTCTCAACAATGATCACATAACTGAATAAATAAATGCTACTCTCAAACACTCTCTTGTTGGATAACAAACACCATTCATTGTGTAGGGCTGCAAAAGCACACCTCAAGCCGGAGTAAACAAGCTCCACAACGTCATAAAGGAATCACACAAGATGCGCACACTGTCACCATCACACCGTGGAGAGTAACTCCGGAGTTCATATTAAAGTAACCTCTAGAGTGCATAATAGACAAGAGCAACATCTACATATTCAACTAGATTACAAAGCTCATGATCACATAAAGATCACACCATGGGAGAGAGAGATGAACCACATAGCTACCGGTAGAGCCCTCAGCCTCGGGGGAGAACTACTCCCTCCTCATCATGGGAGACAGCAACGACGATGAAGATGGCGATGAAGTCGATGGAGATGGCTCCGGGGGCAATTCCCCGTCCCGGCGGCGTGCCGGAACAGAGATTCCGTCCCCCGAAACTTGTTGTCGATGGCGGCGGCGCTGCGGAACCCTTCGTGGAATATGACTGATATCTTTAGGGTTTTTGCATCTGGGAGAATATATAGGCGGAAGGGCAGCGTCGGAGGAGCCAGGGGGTGGGCTCCCCACACCTGGGCGCGGCAGTGGGCCCAGCCACGCCGCCCTATGGTGTGGGGGCCCCTTGGCCCCCCTCTGGCCCTTCTCTGGCTCTCTGGGTCCGTCTCGGCAAAATATTGACTTCTGTCTTCGTGGGGTCCAATTCCGATAATATTTCCTGTGTAGAATTTCTGAAACCAAAAACAGCAGATAACAGGAACTGGCGCTTTGGCATCTTGTTAATAGGTTAGTCCCGGAAAATGCATAAAAATGATATAAAGTGTATATAAAACATTTAGGTATTGTCATAAAACTAGAATGGAACATAAGAAATTATAGATATGTTGGAGACGTATCAAGCATCCCCAAGCTTAGTTCCTACTCGCCCTCGAGTAGGTAAACGATAAAAAGAATAATTTCTGAAGTGACATGCTACCAACATAATCTTGATCAATACTATTGTAAATCATATGAGATGAATGAAGTGACTCAAAGCAATGGTCTATAGTTTACTAAGAAATAGATAATGACTAAACAACTGAATCATATAGCAAATACTTTTCATGAATAGTACTTTCAAGACAAGCATAAAAAAGTCTTGCATAAGAGTTAACTCATAAAGCAATAGATTCTTAATAGAAGGTTTTGAAGCAACACAAAGGAAGATTTAAGTTTCAGCAATTGCTTTCAACTTTCAACATGTATATCTCATGGATAATTGTCAACACAAAGTAATATGATGAGTGCAATAAGCAAGCATGTAAGAATCAATGCACACAGTTGACACAAGTGTTTGCTTCTAAGATAGAAAGAAGTAGGTAAACCGACTCAACATAAAGTAAAAGAAAGGCCCTTCGCAGAGGGAAGCAGGGATTAAATCATGTGCTAGAGCTTTTCAAGTTTTGAAATCATATAGAGAGCATACAAGTAAAGTTTTGAGAGGTGTTTGTTGTTGTCAACGAATGGTAGTGGGCACTCTAACCCCCTTGTCAAACAGACTTTCAAAGAGCGGCTCCCATGAAGGACGTTATCTCTACCAGTAAGGTAGATCATCCCTCTTCCCTTTTGTTTACACATGTACTTTAGTTTTATTTATGGATGACACTCCTCCCAACCTTTTTCTTTCACAAGCCATGGCTAACCGAATCCTCGGGTGCCTTCCAACATTTCACATACCATGGAGGAGTGTCTATTTGCAAAATTAAGTTGCTTACTGATGAATCAGGGCAAAACATATGAAGAGAATTATTAATGAAAGTTAATTAATTGGGGCTGGGAACCCCGTTGCCAGCTCTTTTTGCAAAATTATTGGATAAGCGGACATGCCACTAGTCCATTGGTGAAAGTCTGCCCAACAAGATTGAAAGATAAAACACCACATACTTCTTCATGAGCTATAAAACATTGACACAAATAAGGAGTAATAAAGTTTTGAATTGTTTAAAGGTAGCACATGAAGTATTTACTTGGAATGGCAGAAAAATACCACATAGTAGGTACTTATGGTGGACACAAATGGCACAGGTTTTGGCTCAAGGTTTTGGATGCACGAGAAGCATTCCCTCTCAGTACAAGGCTTTGTCTAGCAAGGTTGTTTGAAGCAAACACAAGTATAAATCGGTACAACAAAACTTACATAAGAATATATTGCAAGCATTATAAGACTCTACATCGTCTTCCTTGTTGCTCAAACACTTTTACCAGAAAATATCTAGACCTTAGAGAGACCAATCATGCAAACCAAATTTCAACAAGCTCTACGGTAGTTCTCCACTAATAGGTTTAAACTACATGATGCAAGAGCTTAAACATGATCTACTTGAGAGCTCAAAACAATTGCCAAGTATCAAATTATTCAAGACAATATACCAACTACCACATGTAGCATTTTCTGTTTCCAACCAAATAGCAATAAGTGCTTCGGCTTTCAGCTTTCGCCATGAATAATAAAGTAAAACGAAGAACACAAGTGATCAAATGAAAAAGCGGAGCGTGTCTCTCTCCCACACAAGCATGCTAGGATCCGATTTATTCAGAGAATGGAAATAACAAAACGAAAATAAAAGCACATAGACGCTCCAAGTAAAGCACATAAGATGTGACCGAATAAAAATATAGTTTCACTAGAGGTGACCTGATAAGTTGTTGATGAAGAAGGGGATGCCTTGGGCATCCCCAAGCTTAGACGCTTGAGTCTTCTTGAAATATGAGGGATGAACCACGGAGGTATCACCAAGCTTAGACTTTTCACTCTTCTTGATCATATTATATCATCCTCCTCTCTTGATCCTTGAAAACTTTCTTCACACCAAACTCAAAGCAATCTCATTAGAGGGTTAGTGCATAATCAAAAATTCACATGTTCAGCAAGGACACAATCATTCCCAACACTTCTGAATATTACCCAAGGTTACTGAAATTTAATGGAGCAAAGAAATCCACTCAAACACAGTAAAAGAGGCAATGCGAAAAAAAGGCAGAATCTATCAAAAACAGAATAGTCCGTAAAGACGAATTTTTTCGAGGCACTTAACATGCTCAGATGGAAAAGCTCCGGTTGAATGAAAGTTGCGTACATATCTGAGGATTACTCGTTAATTTTTTCAAGATTTTTAGATTTTTCTACGAAGAGAACAACTCAAATTCGTGACAGCTAAAAATCTGTTCCTGCGCAGAAATCCAAATCTAGTATCAACTTTCTATCAAAGACTTTACTTGGCACAAAAACGAAATAAACATGATAAGGAGAGGCTGCTACAGTAGTAACAACTTCCAAGACACAACAAAAAAGTAGCAAAATAAAAAACATGGGTTATCTCCCAAGAAGTGCTTTCTTTATAGCCATTAAGATGGGCTTAGTAATTTTAATGATGCTCTCGCAAGAAATAAGAGTTGAAGCAAAAGAGAGCATCAAAAGCAAATAAGAAACACTTTTAAGTCTAACCCACTTCTATGAAAAGGAATCTTGTAAATAAACAAGTCATGTAAGCATAATGCGATAAGCATAGGAAAACAAGACAAGCGCAACTTCAAGATTTTCAGCAAAAAGAGAGGTGTTTTAGTAACATGAAAATCCCTACAACCATATTGTCCTCTCCCATAAAGATTTTCAGTAGTATCATGAACAAACTCAACAATATAACTATCACATGAAACATTCTTATCATGAGCTACATGCATAAAATTATTACTTTCCACATAAGTATAGTCATTACTATTAATTGTAGTGGGAGCAAATTCAATAAAATAGCTAACATTATTATTCTCATCACCATAATCATCATATATAGGAGGCATATTCTAATCATAATTAATTTTCTCCTCAATAGTAGGTGGACTGAAAATATGATAGTCATCATTGTAATCATCATATATAGGAGGTAAAGTATCATCAAAGTAAATTTTCTCCTCCATGCTTGGGGGACTAAAAATATCATGCTCATCAAAACCAGCTTCCCCAAGCTTATAATTTTCCATAGCATTAGCAACAATGGTGTTCAAAGCATTCATACTAATAACATTGCCATTAGCATGCATATAAAGTTCCATAGGTTTTTTAATTTTCTCTTCAAACACCTCATGTCCTAACACAAGATAAATACTATAAAGATCTCTAATATTTTTGTTGTTTTCCATTAAGCCTAGCTAGTGAAATAAAAACAAGAAACAAAAAGATATAATTGCAGAATCTAAAGAAAATAGCTTCGAGCACTCACACATCGCCAATAGTGCTAGGAAATAGCTTAGTAGTCGGAGGATGTGAATACCTTTTACCTTACCTCCCTAGGCAAGCTGCGCCGTGAAAATAGCATGATGTCTACGCACGCTTCTATTCCCGTAGACAGTGTTGGGCCTCCAAGAGCAGAGGTTTGTAGAACGAGCAGCAAGTTTCCCTTAAGTGAATCACCTAAGGTTTATCGAACTCAGGGAGGTAGAGGTCAAAGATATCCCTCTCAAGCAACCCTGCAATTAAGATACAAGAAGTCTCTTGTGTCCCCAACACACCTAATACACTTGTCAGATGTATAGGTGCACTAGTTCGGCGAAAAGATAATGAAATACAAGTAATATGGATGATTATAAGTAGTAATTGCAATCTGAAATAAAAATGGTAGCAAGCGAACATGTAGCAGAACTTGTTGGAAACGGTGTTTCAATGCTAAGAAACAAGGCCTAGGGATCATACTTTCACTAGTGGACACTCTCAAAAATGATCACATAACTGAATAAATAAATGCTACTCTCAAACACTCTCTTGTTGGATAACGAACACCATTCATTGTGTAGGGCTGCAAAAGCACACCTCAAGCCGGAGTAAACAAGCTCCACAACGTCATAAAGGAATCACACACGATGCGCACACTCGTCACCATCACACCGTGGAGAGTAACTCCGGAGTTCATATTAAAGTAACCTCTAGAGTGCATAATAGACAAGAGCAACATCTACATATTCAACTAGATTACAAAGCTCATGATCACATAAAGATCACACCATGGGAGAGAGAGATGAACCACATAGCTACCGGTAGAGCCCTCAGCCCTCGGGGAGAACTACTCCCTCCTCATCATGGGAGACAGCAACGGCGATGAAGATGGCGATAGAGTCGATGGAGATGGCTCCGGGGGCAATTCCCCGTCCCGGCGGCGTGTCGGAACAGAGATTCTGTCCTCCGAAACTTGTCATCGATGGCGGCGGCGCTGCGGAACCCTTCGTGGAATATGACTGATATCTTTAGGGTTTTCGCATCTGGGAGAATATATAGGCGGAAGGGCAGCATCGGAGGAGCTAGGGGGTGGGCTCCCCACACCTGGGCGCGGCAGTGGGCCCAGCCGCGCCGCTCTATGGTGTGCGGGCCCCTTGGCCCCCCTCTGGCCCTTCTCTGGCTCTCTGGGTTCGTCTCGGCAAAATATTGACTTCTGTCTTCGTGGGGTCCAATTCCGAGAATATTTCCTGTGTAGAATTTCTGAAACCAAAAACAGCGTAGAAAACGAGAGCTGGCGCTTCGGCATCTTGTTAATAGGTTAGTCCCGGAAAATGCATAAAAATGATGTAAAGTGTATATAAAACATGTAGGTATTGTCATAAAACTAGCATGGAACATACGAAATTATAGATACATTGGAGACGTATCAACATGGCATCGTCATCCGCAACAAAGCAAGATTGGTGGCACAAGGCTATTCTCAAGTTGAAGGTGTGGACTTTGGTGAAACCTTTGCACCCGTTGCAAGGATTGAGTCCATCCGTATCCTTTTGGCCTTTGCCTCTCATCATGGCTTCAAGTTGCAACAAATGGATGTCAAGAGTGCTTTTCTTAATGGTCCTTTACATGAGGAGGTGTATGTGATGCAACCCCCGGGATTCGAGGACCCCCATTTCCCGGACCATGTCTTCAAGCTCAAAAAGGCCCTATATGGACTCAAACAAGCTCCTAGAGCTTGGTATGAGCATCTAAAGGAGTTGCTTGTAGACCATGGTTTCGAAGTGGGGAAAATCGATCTCACTCTTTTTACTAAGAAAGTCAATGGGGAGCTTTTCGTATGCCAACTCTATGTAGATGACATCATATTTGGCTTGACTAACACAAAATTCAATGATGAGTTTGCTATGTTCATGACAAATAGGTTTGAGATGTCAATGATGGGTGAACTCAAGTACTTCCTTGGGTTCGAGATCAAGCAAATGCGACAAGGCACCTTCATCAATCAAGGAAATACCCCCAAGACATGCTCAAGCGCTTCGACATGAAGGACGCCAAAGGCATTGGAACCCCGATGCATCTCAAGTGTCAACTCTCCCTTTACGAGACCGACAAGGCGGTGGATCCCAAGCTCTACCGTTCGATGATAGGTTCGCTTCTTTACCTTTGTGCCTCTCGCCCGGATATAATGTTAAGCGTTGGTATGTGTGCACGATTTCAAGCAAGCCCGAAGGAAAGCCACATTGTGGCGGTCAAAAGGATCTTTCGATATTTAATTGATACCCCACACTTCGGACTATGGTACCCAAGGGACACGGACTTTGCTTTGGTTGGTTTCACCAACTCCGATTGGGCGGGCGACAAGGTTGATAGGAAGTCTACATCCGGAGCTTTTCACTTTCTTGGAAGATCCTTGGTGTGTTGGTCCTCGAAGAAGCAAAATGGTGTCTCCGTCTCCACCGCGGAAGCCGAGTATGTTGCCGCGGCAAGTAGTTGTGCTCAAATCTTGTGGATGAGGCAAACCTTGCGGGATTATGGACTCGAGTATAGCAAGGTGCCTCTTTTGTGTGACAATGAGAGCGCAATCAAGATCGCCTACAATCCGGTTCTTCATGGCAAGACGAAGCACATTGAGATAAGGAACCACTTCATCCGGGATCACATTGCTCGCGGAGATATTGTACTATCCTTCATTGGTACAAAGGAGAAATTGGCGGACATCTTCACGAAGCCCTTGGATGAGAAGCGTTTCATTGAGTTGAGGCATGAGCTAAATATCATTGATCCATCAAACTTTTCTTGACCGTCGTGCGCACATACCACTCCTAAACTATATATCTAGATGAAAGGCACGCATGAACATAGGGGGAGTGCGGTTTAAACTTATTGAGCTATCTCTCCCCCCATAATGCATAAATAAATCCTAAACATATGCTATTTGTCAATCAAGTGACTAATGAGCTTCATGTTGAGTTGTAGTCGTGAGTCCTAGATACATCTACGCGACCTCACACTACTACACTCTTACACGGTGGCTTCGGCCACCAACCTCCTCCTTGAGGAGTTTTTCGGTTTTTCGTGTTTCTTTGTGACTTTCTTTTTGTCCTTCTTCTTTGCTATCTTTTTCTTCATGTTTTTGGAGAACCTCATTCAAGCTTGTTTTCTCTTTTGGTTTTTGCAAGCTTGGTTGCGTGTTCTTTTTCTCCATCCTTATAGTTTCCTTACCCTCCTTTTTGGTGTTCCGATGCCAAAGGGGGAGAAGTTCCTATTCGGATGGGGACTTTCGTTGATTGTAGCCTTTTGGTCCTCGTTGCTTATCTTTTCTTGTGGCTACATCAACTTTATGGAGGCATCTTACGGTGAGTTTGGGTATTCTCAAGGCTATGGTATGATAACTTCACCCAAATCTCCTTGCATGATCTTGTGTTGCCTCCATATTGTGCATATGCTATTTGAAAATGTCAAGTATCCTTGTTGCATATGTGCTTGGTTTGCAAAATCTAGGAGGAGTTATGTCTCTAAGACATGTGCATTTGTATTCAAACACATAATCAAAATATGCACATGTTTAGGGGGAGCTCCGTCGAGCTCTTGCAAATCTATATATGTCATCATAATATCATATGCCATTGCAAAGTCTTGTGTTGTCATCAAACACCAAAAAGGGGGAGACTGAAAGAGCAAAGTCTAAACCCCGGGTTTTGTGTGTTTGATGATAACACTTGAAGATTCTCACCGTGTGCTTTGAGTATCATTGTTAGATTTGCAAGTGCACGGTGACCTCGCTGGACACGTCAAGATCGGAGGACTGAAGCGTAGTTTATAGGTTTTCGGTTTTGTGTGTGTATCGCGAGGTGACATGGTTGGAGAGAAAAAGGGGAGAAATACAGTTTTCGTCATGCCGGTACTACCGGTACCAGTAGCGGTAGTACCGCTACCCCTACTGGTACCTCCTACGGTACCGCTCTGAAGTTCTGCGCTGGATTCGACCCACAGTACGAGTTACGGTACCTCTGCTGTACCTGGAGTGGTAGTACCGCTTGCAAGCGGTAGTACCGCCCATGGTACCGCTCACGGTACCGTAACTAGTTACGGCAGTATCGCTTCGGTACCGCCGTGGTACCGCTTTGAGTCCAGTAAGGTTTGGACCCCATTGCGGTACCTCGTGCGGTAGTACCGCTCTGTGTCCACGTGGACCAGATCTGTGGGATTTCGAACTCAGAGCGGTAGTACCGCTTACCCAAAGCGGTAGTACCGCTTAGGCAAAAACTGGACATAACGGTTGGATTTGGGAGGGTCTATTTAAAGGGCCCTTCTTCCCCAACTCGTTTCTATCTCTCCTCTCTCTCTCCTCCATTGTTGCTGAGCTTAAACCTTGAGGATCTCCCCAACCATCCAACCAATCCTGCCCAAATTTTGAGGAGTGGTGGAGGAGACCCCGATCTATAGTTCTACCGAGAGAGATTTCACCAATACTTGCTAATCCTGAGTGGATCTTGGTGGTAGGGTTCCTATGGTGGGATCTTGGAGAAAGTGCACCTATGGAGGCTAGCTTGGTGTTGTGCTAGCTCCATAGGTTGTTGGGAGCCTTCTTGTGTTGTGGAGCTCGCCCCAACCTTGTGAAGGAATCACCGCCTCGACCGGTGTCATAGTGGAGAAGGGGGAGCCCCTTTGTGGAGCTCTCTCGAGGAAGAAGGTGAGGCCTTCCTTCGTGGTGTGGCCGCCTAGCCTCTTGTGTGAGGCTAGCACCTCCTCAACGCAGATGTACTCTCTTTTGTGAGAGGAACTGCAGGAAACAAACCTCGCCTCGTCTCCGCGTCATCCGGTTGTCCCGCTCCTTACTCTTACTATCTTGCTTGTTGCACTTGTCCTAGGATCATTGTAAGAACACCAACACCATTAAAGGATTCACCTTTACCTTCCACACCGCTTAAATTGAAAAAGACTAAAACTTGACGTAGCATCCATTCACCCCCTCTTGTTCGCTAATCGCTACGATCCATTCAACAGTCGCGCACACGACCAAGTACATGTACATAAATACAATAGCTCACACGATCAGGTACAGTCGCACATACAAGCAGGTAAAGTCGCGCACGCGAGCAGGTACAGTCGTGCACACGAGCAGGTACATGTACAGAAGTACAGTCACGCATACGAGTAGGTAAAGTCGCGCACACGGGGCAGGTACAGCCGTGAACACGAGCAAGTACATGTACAGAAGTACAGTCGCACACACGAGCGAGTACAGTCGCGTACATGAGTAAGAACAGGTAACACACGGACGAGTACAATTACCGAGTAAAGGGAAAACTGCACCAAACACACTAAAAATAGAAGTACTTATCAGTTGAAACACGAGTACAGTCAGGTACACACCACTGGTACAATCATACTACTATTGGAAGTACGGAAAAAAATATCTCGAAACTATCAACATGGGATCTAGTTTCGAAGATCTCGACGCGAGGATCTCAAAAGTGAAAAAAGTTCGTAATTTGAACTTACGGTTCTCAAGATATTTTATTTTGAAAAAAAAAATCTAGAAAAAAAGGAAAAGCTGACGTAACCCAGCCTCCCCCTGTCTTCTCTCCTCCCTCATTTCTTCCCCTTGCGACACGTGGTGAGCAGGAAGACCACTTCCCAGAAATTTTCTGGCACCACATCGCGCCACTTGTCGCATGCGGACCGAGTTGTCTGCCTTCGCGAAGGTTGATCTTTTTTTAACAATTTCGACGCGGAACGTGTCAAAATATATGCCTGTAGGTGGGCCTGTCCATGGGTGCCCACTAGCTGACCACCTCTGCCCGCCTGACTTGGGCTGGTCACCATTACATGTCCGTTCATTTCCTTGAGACTGGGCGGGCGTTCGATAAGCCCATGTATAGCCCATGTACGCACAGAGGATGCACATGACGATGCACATGCCTCAAAGCTCAGAGTGAGCACTTCGCCAGCTCCTAGGACGAGACAAGGATCATTTTTTTGTCACAACACAAAGCTTCCTTCAGACGATGGATTTGGTACAACTGCTAGTACATATACTTACTACAGTATAATACATTCATGTATAAGAACACGTCCAGAAATTCAGACTATCTCAAACCAATACAAATGGAAATGACAGGAAAATGTCTCAAGATATTCAGAGTATCTCAAAACAATACAAAGGGAAATGACAGGAAAATATTCTGCTGGCAAACTTCATCAGCATTAGTTGTACATCTGATGGATAATAAGAATCAAGTACTCAATTGCTCAAGCTGAGGGATTAAAGAAAGTTCTAGATCTTGACAACAGTAATAAACACTAGCCTCTGATATTATAACTTCATGCATATTTGGGAGATCATTGATCAAGCTGAACAATGAAAAGAAGAAATTATAACTTCTACGGAGGTGGCAATTTGGCTCATAGGAGCAAATACTCTCATTATATAAAATAATTAAAAAACAATTTTAAAAATGTTAAAAAATTCTGATATAAATTTGTTGGTGTACATCTTGACATTCTATGTTAGTGCACAAATTTTCGTGGAGAAACAACATTTTATATGGCGTGTACAAAAAAGACAAAAAAATATCCTGTACGTAGTCGTGTTATAGCATCAAAACTTGTCTTTTTTACAGGAGCCACAATTATTTTTAGTTTTTTTTGAAAACTTGTGTACCAATATAAAATGTCTAGATGTACATGTAAAAATTTAGTTTAGAATTTTTTAACACTTTGAAATATGGATTCACATAATGGGAGCATATGCTCCTATGAGCCAAAGTGCATTTCCCAACTTCTACATGTTTCATATAACTTCTGCACCAGACTTGAGTCTTGAGTATTGACCATCCAATGTTAGCTCCACTGCCTTTCTCTTAGCTAACTCAGGCTTGAGTCTTGAGTACTGAGCCTCCAAATGTTGATACCTGCACCCCAAACAAGTAATTCTGTCTATCAGCATTGTCCAAATTAAATAGTACCCCAAGAAAATAAGCAACCTACTAGGCTTGAAACTATAAAATCAAAACAATCAGCACTACTTGTAAATTGTCAAGCAACATAAGCAGAGCAATTAGACTACTAACCGTGTTATTCTTCACACCGGCGCTCCTCTCCAGCTTCTTTAGAATCTGCAACAATTACAAGTCAAAATATGCAATTTGTACCAACAGGTGAAATACAGTATATGCTGGAAAAGAATACTCACAGCTAGCTCGAATCCAATCGCCATAGCACATCAATGCCTCAATAGTTTCAGGTGCTAGGCTACTTCTGTGATCTGTAATAACTCTCCCACATGTGCTAAATGCAGATTCTGAGGCTGTTGAAGCTGGTACAGCTAGCACATCATGGGCCATGTTGCCAAGGATTGAGTACCTTTCTGAGTTCACATCCAACCACTTAATTATGTTGAAATCTGGTGTAGAAGGATGAAAACCTTCTTCAATGTACTGTTGCAGCTCAATGCGGCATCTAGCTACCTTAAGCTTTATATGCGCCTGCCAATCCGAAAGGGAACTATCAGCCAAAGCAACCTCCTCGCCACTTCCTTCTTGTGACAACATGTCCGTATTTTTTTTAAACTTAGTGTATTCAGTAAACAATACTTCCATAGTTGTCTTGACTTCTTGGATGTGCTTACCCGCATTAACTCCAAAATATTACTTCAATCGGAACTCCACGTGCTCTATTTTAAACCTTGGATCAAGTACCACAGGTGAGCATCCGATATAACGATTTAATCGGGCTGGACTGGCGGCACCGTGGACACCCGTGACCACCTACAGACATAGTCAAATAGGAGCTCCCCAAAGTCAGCACGGCGCCGCCCACGCCAGCCCATGGGCTTTTAACAAAGGAAGTAAGGGACATTTGCCCATTTGCCTTTTTAGCCCATTTGCCAGAGGCTCCGCCACTGCTAAGAGGAGACCCCAATTGTAGAATACTCAAGCAGGAGGAACCATGTGTGGAGCGCTTCTTCTTGTTCACTAAGCCCTCTGTGTTCACTAATGAGACAAAGAACCAAGTCACCAAACGAGTCTTCGCGCCGCCTCCCTACGCAATCCCTGCATCAGCACAAACGATAATACTGAGATATAATCTTGGCGCAGAAATCCAACAAATCAAGGTAGTTCCAGCGGTATAATTGTTCTGCAAGAACACAATTTTTCCCAAAGTTGAGGCAATAATTTGCTAGCCTAAATTGGTGTCAAAAACCTGGTTGAAGGAGTCCATGGGAAACTTGGCCAGCGGCGCGACAAGGTGTACTCCGGCCGAACTCCCGCAGATCGTCCCCGACGGCACGACACGCTCTTGTCGGAGCGCACGTCGACTCCCCAATCGAGCCCGCGCATGGACGCGCGCAACCCTGCGCCTCGCACTGCGTCACCAGCACCACATGCCTCAGCTCGCCTATCGGGGTCTGGGAGAAGGCGACGGGATACCTTCGTCCGCAGCCACACGCGGCCTCCTCGGAAGAAAATCCAACCTTGGACAGAAAAGTCCAATCTTCTCGGTCGGGAGCGGCGCGGAACAGCTAGATGAAGAAGAGGAGCATCGCGGGAGAGATATAAGGCAGAGGGGAGCGTCGCGGGCGAGCTATGCGGCGGCGCTTGTCGCCAAGGGGGAGCTGCGTCGGGAGCCAAGCGGAAGAGCGAGGGAGCGAGTGGGGTGAGGGTGGAGGAAAAGGACGTGGACGACACAGTGTGTCGGGAATTCCCGGAGGGTCTTTCTGCAAATTCGCCCGTCCGACAAGTTTGGCGTGACGGAGGGAGTATGTTCATATTTCAAAAAAAAAATCAAAATCTGAACATTTGTTGAATTACATAAGAATCTGAACATTTTACCGATTTTTTTTTAAAAGTTAGATATTAAAAAAGACAAATATTAACAGAAAAGAAACAGCAAAAAAAGGAAAAAAAACGTACCTAATCTTAATGGGCCGTGGCCCAATAACCGACCTTGTCGCTGGGTGTGCGATTGCCCGTACATGCAAACCCGATCCGCCCGAGCAGGTGCGTCTCATCTATTGTGCCGGGCCGGGCTGTGCAAAATAAATATAAGTAACCATATTGGGATGTTCCAGGCAGATCGTCTCGTTTGTAGAAACCCTAAGCTACGACGCAGCGGCGGCGGCGCCGACGATGGCTATCCCTGCTAGCCAGATCTCAACACAGAAAAGCGATAGACAGTGGATGGCGAGCGAGCGACTGTTCGAGGGGGTTGGGAATATTAATTCTTGCCGCCCTGAGATGCAGATGCAGAATATGTTTGGTGCGAGGAAGCCCACATGCCTTGATCATATGATCGAAGAACTCGAAAGGGCTGACAAGGAATTCCCCGTCTGCGTTCAGAAGACACGTCGGTCGGTTGATCAGGGGTCTATTCTGCGCGACCTTGGTCGCCCATTTACTTATGGACTCAGAAGGGCTCACAAGAATCGGTACTCCTCCTCTGGGAGGGTATGTTCGTTGGTTCGTCCGCTGCCTAGAAGGTATGGACTGCGTAAATTTGATGCTCTTATGTGTGAGATGGACAGAGCGGAAACCCTCCTGGAGAAGCAGGACATTTGCCCGGAAGGTACCCATGAGGTGGAGGAGGAGACAACCGTGGAGCTTCAGCTCAAGGATTTGAACATATCCGGATTCAAATTGGACAAGTCGGTGCTCCAGCCAGATCATGACAGCCCTGCCAAAGAAAATCTGGCATCTTTCTTCCTCCCAGATGGTGATGATACTGACGGTGGTGGTGATGAGGAAGAGGAGGAGATGGAGGAGCAGGTCATTTGCCAGGAATGTACCCATCAGGTGGAGGAGACGACAACTGTGGAGCTTCAGCTCAAGGATTTGAACATATCCGGATTCAAACTGGACAAGTCGGTGCTCCAGCCAGATCATGCCGGCCCTGCCAAAGAAAAACTGGCATCTTTCTTCCTCCCAGATGATGATGATACTGATGGTGGTGGTGATGATGAGAAAGAGGAGGAGATGGAGGAGCAGGTCATTTGCCAGGAATGTACCCATCACGTGGAGGAGACGACAACTGTGGAGCTTCAGATCAAGGATTTGAACATATCCGGATTCAAATTGGACAAATCGGTGCTCCAGCCAGATCATGCCGGCCCTGCCAAAGAAAAACTGGCATCTTTCTTCCTCCCAGATGATGATGATACTGGTGATGGTGGTGATGATGAGAAAGAGGAGGAGATGGAGGAGCAGGTCATTTGCCAGGAATGTACCCATCAGGTGGAGGAGACGACAACTGTGGAGCTTCAGATCAAGGATTTGAACATATCCGGATTCAAATTGGACAAATCGGTGCTCCAGCCAGATCATGCCGGCCCTGCCAAAGAAAAACTGGCATCTTTCTTCCTCCCAGATGATGATGATACGGATGGTGGTGGTGATGATGAGAAAGAGGAGGAGATGGAGGAGCAGGTCATTTGCCAGGAATGTACCCATCAGGTGGAGGAGACGACAACTGTGGACCTTCAGCTCAAGGATTTGAACATATCTGGATTCAAACTGGACAAGTTGATACTCCAGCCAGATCCTGCTGGCACTGCCATAGAAAAACTGGAATCTTCCTTCATCGTAGACGATGATGATACTGATGGTGCTGGTGATGATGAGAAAGAGGAGGAGATGGACAGTGACAATTCCCCTATGGAGGAGCAGGTGCGGAGTATTGGCTCAAAGTTCGTATTGGAGATGGTGGCAGAGACGGTGCTGGTTCCGGCTTATTTGAGCACGTTGGACATGTCCATAGTTGAACCAGTATCTTCCAGATTGGAGGTTCATGACCATGAGGAGATCGACAGAGGCAAATCGGACGAACAATTAACCATGGAAAAGGAGGAGATGGCTGCTGAGGAAGAGGATTTTATGTTTTACAGAAGTGACTGGGAATCTTCATGGGGATCGGACGGGTGTGGTTTCTTCGAAGACATGAGTGAGTAACACACATCTTGCTCAATTTTTTTTAACTAGATATAGTTTACTTCCTGTTCTTTTACCCTTGATCGACCTTCATTCTTAGGGACTGGATTGGCTTTCCTTATCTAGTAGTTAATGTCAGATTTCTAACACATGCTTCAATTTGGTGTTGCACAGCGCAAGTCAGTTCCATGCACTTCACACACTTGACACCTAAACGCAACACCTTAGACAATGGCATCATGGAGTCCACCTTGCAGATCTTCTCCATCAAACTCACAGAAATAAAAGGTGGCTTCAAATGGCCATTGTCTGTGTACGGAGTGGTTGCTGCCCGGGATGCTGTTGATCACAATCGCAACCTTCTCTTCTGTTGCAATAGAAGGAGGAGTCAGAAAATCAAGCAAGATGTATGTATAGCATCTTTGCATTCATTTTCTCTTCGGGATATTGCTGCATGCCTACCTGGGTCATCTCTCTTGTTGATTAGTAGTTAGTTAATGGGACGATTGATAATTGCAGGATCCTTTTTTGCGCTTGGTGGGTCCATCTCGTGCAATTGTGTTCACAGATCCTGTTGAATTTGAAATTCAACTGAAAGTTCAATTTGGAGCACTGACTCAAGATAGAGCATTGATTAGTGGGACTTACCATTATGCTGGACGTGGTCATGGTGTAAAAACGATTTGCTTTGAGAACTGCTTCTGCAAAGTAGAGATAAGCTTGGAGCGAGTTGTAGAGACGGTCCAGGCCACTATCTGCAGTGTCCGTGTTGTCAAACAGGGGTCACAGCTTTTTAAATATGGATGTAGAGTTGCTTGCTCCATGGCATCATGTTCATGTGTGCTCATTGATGGTAAAGCCACTTATGCTACTCATGCCCCATCTGGTGAAGTTGTGCTGCTTAATTCTCATTGTCCAGCAATGTCTGTGGGTTCAGAAGGTTATGTTGATCTGGACCGGCGTGTTGTTTCTGTACAACTTGATGGAAGCCTGGAAGTAGTCATACAAGCTTACTCTGTATCCGGTGATATCGCTGAGCAAGGTCAAGTCTTCTTCACACCTAAATCCTGTAGTGTAAGTCAGGATAAATGTTATGTTGGTGACACTCAGGTGGAGATTAGTGTTGCTTGGTCCCTTCTTGTTGAGAACAAGCGTTATATTGCGGGAAATGGATGGGTATTTGAAACTTCCCATCTCGATCACTGATTCGGCTTTTTAAGTGCCTTCAGTTTTAGCCATCAATTAGTAGCTATGCAAGATGTTGAACTGTTCGTGTATCGACTATTGCTTATGCTATCTGACTCTGTTCTGTTCTCAAATATAACTTCAAAGTTATGATGTGTGATTCTTGTACCGGCTATCTTTGTGTTTTTCTGACTAATCTATGTTATCCGCTGTAACTTTAAAAGCATATTTTGTCTGCTTTTTCAAAAAACTTCTGGTAGAACTTTCTTGAGCGATTATCATTCGGACGACACTGGCAAATGTGCGATATACAGAGCAATTGAGTGATACGAAAAGGGCACGTCTGTTTCATCCAGAAAGCGAAATGCTGACCCAGCTGTACCGGTAGTTTACAAATTATCCACCCGGATCAACCATGAAATAACAAGGACATGACTACGAAGTTGTCAGCCACATTATATAGATACTAGGTAGGAATGCCCGCCTAACGGTGAGCAAGCATATATAAATATATCATTGTGAAAGTAGTTAAATTAGGGTGACATAATTATACATTACAGCAGCTAAATAAAGGTGCAATAATTATACCCAAATGCTAAAAAGTGCTTGGAGGGCTCGTCGCAGCCTCCTCTTCCTGGCCGTCCTATCGGAAAAGTCCAGCGATCAAATCCCGCGCGCCCCGACCGTCTGGCACCTAGGACCGACAGCGCACGTGGGTCCTGACATCCTTCGCTTTGGCCGTTCTCCCCTCACGCCTTGAATTCATTTCGCGCAGGCGCAGCACAACTACTTCTCTCTTCTCCCCCAAACCCCGCTAGGGTTTCTCCGGCGGAGTGCTCGCCGGCGGCGTTGCAGCTCGTGCGCGGCCTGATCGAGCACCGTTCCCGCCTTCTACTCCTCCGGCGGCCGCTCGACCTCGTGCTCCCTCGATTTTAGGCGCGGTGGTGCAGCGATTTCCGGGTGAAGGGCGAGCGAATCGGCAGCGGAGACGGAGAGCGAGACGCGCGACGGTAGCGTTGCAGCGCGTGCGCGACCTGATCGAGCGTCCTGCCCTCCTTCTACTCCGCCGGCGGCCGCTCGAGCTCGCGCTCCCTCGTTTTTGGGCGCGGTGGTGCGGCGATTTGCGGGTGAAGGGCGGGCGATTCGGGAGCGGCGACGGAGATCGAGTCGGCGGCGTTGCTCTGCGGTGAGTAGCGAAGAGGCGGCGTTGCTCTGCGGTGAGTACAGGGTGCAAAGGCGTGCTGCTAGAGGCGAGGTCAGGAAATTTCGCAGCGGATTTTTGGCTAGGAGGTAATCTATCACCGCATCTACCAATTTGTGCATGATTCTTCTTCAATAGCGCACGATTTTGTAATGTACCATTGCAATTTCATGGGTTTTTGTCTGGGATTCGTGTTGTGTGAGATATATCTCTCGGTGACATAGGCTGCTCTCCATGTATGAACAGGAGCACATGGATTTGATCTATGTTGTGATTGATCTCGTCTAGGAACAGTCATTGTGATTTGATCCATGCTTTTTTATTCGGTGCATGCGTGTCGAGGTAGTACTGCTTCTCCTTTAGGATAGCATTAGCGACCAAGCTCGGATCAGAAGCGATTCGCAGTCGATCTCAATGACCCACCGCTTGAATTAATATGTATGGTTTTTTGGATAGTCATTTGTGTTGCTTAAACGTTGGAAGACATTTTTTTTTGTCACAAATTGCTTGTCCATATACTGGAATTCAATAACTCGAATGTCGGTTTAGTTCTTGAATCTGAAATTTTAGTTTTAGAACTGCAGCCATCTGGTTAAGTTTGTCTACTGAATCCTTATACTAAGTTGCTATCTGTCAGCATAGTCATCTAAAAAAAAACCCATGAATTATTTTTGCTTTAAGTTGTATACTGCAATTGAATTAGTTTTGTTATTACACCTTGCTTAAGTTTGGATAGATGTTTCTGCTCATCCTTTTTGTGTGTATAAGTAGCTCTAATAACATGCTTATTTTTTATATCTTATAAGTTGGTCACTGGTTTTAATCAAGTTGCCTTTGTCAATAGGCCTAAGTTGGCTACTGAAATGAATTAAGCTGGTTCCTCCAGCATGCTTAAGTTGTGTTTCATACCCTAGTTGGAATTTTCGTTTTCTTTTTTGAGCAAGATGTGCAAGTTGGTTGCATTGGATTACTTAAGTCGTTTTTGTCAATACGCCTAAGTTGGTTACTGAGATTACTTAAGTTTGGTTCTACTAGCAACTTTTTAAGTTGAGATGTACTGCCATGTTTTTTGTGTATAAGTATCTTTAGTAACATGCTTAACTTGATTTTTCTTTACAAAGCTTGTTACTATCTACATACATAAGTTGCCTAGTGGTTATTATAAACTTGTTTTCATAAATATAGCTACATTTTTTCAGATATAATGAAGGATCTGACCAAGCGTTCTCGTTTGCGTTTACCACAATCTTCCACTGCTGCCTGTCCACAAACTGCTCAGCAGGTAGTTTGGGTCCACAAACTTCTCAGCAGGTAGTTTGGAATTTTTATTTGTTTTATTGTTTTTCATTCCACACTTTTCGTTTGTTAATTTCATTGTTTTTTTATTGAACTGACTTTTATTTTTTTCACCAATCACTAGTATGTACAGAGTCGAGAGCAGAGCTAGGTTGCTTGGTTGCCGCTGCTGCTAGGTTGCTTGCTTGCCGCCGTCGCTTGCTAGGGTTGTAAAATTGGGTATTTTTTGCTTGTCGCTGCTAGGTTGTTAGCTTGCTTGCCGCTGCTGCTAGGCCGTTAGGTTGCTATTAGTTGCTAGGTTGATTGGTGCCGCCGCTAGGTCAGTTAGGTTGCTATTAGTTGCTAGGTTGATTGGTGCCGCCGCTAGGTTGATTGGTGCGCTGCTAGGGCTGTTAGGTTGTTGTTAGTTGCTAGGTTTTAGATGCTTCTTAGGTGTCGCCGTCTGTTAGGTAGCTTGGTGCTGCTACTAGGTGTTGTTGGATGGTGGTACTCGGCTGCTCACCGGTCGATATGTGCTATGGTGCTCAATTAGTGTACATGTGCTATGGTGCTCAGCCTGGATTTTTGGTGTATATGTGCCATGGTGCTCAGCTGGTGGATTGTTTTGCATGTGTATATGGTGTCATTTTCTTGTGCAGGATCGACGAGTTGCCCATTATCGCCGAAATGTTGATTCATTTCCGTTTCGGCGAAAATGGGGCACTCATATGTCCATAAATTAGCATAGGTCATGCCCAATTTTTCCGTGAAATCTTGCGCTAACTTTATGCATTTTTTCCTACTTAGTTCGAACATGGCCAACAACGAAGAGGCCGGCGGCGGTAGCAAGCCATTCTGGATGCTAACCGATGAAATGGAGGTGATGGAGTCACAACCTCGCCGCGACGACGGCGAGGATGATGGCACCGATCCAGAGTACCGAGCGGACGATGCCGCCGAGGATGACACCACTGATGGTGCCGCCGAGGATGACACCACGGATGGTGCCGCGAGGATGACACCGGCGCACCGAAGAAGCTACTGGAGGGAGCGTCGCCCGAATGTGCTCAAGCATCAGTGAAGCAGCATTCACCGAAGTGAACGCCACTCGGCTTCCAACGGCGCCCTGATTTAGTCAAAGGTTACGCTGCCCAACTCGGGTGCATCCTCCGAGCACGGTCTCGATCAACACCGAGAACCTCGTGCATCCTCGACCGGAGCGAATTTGCGCACCCTCCTCTTCCGGAAGCTGCACGAACGATACGAGTTCCCGGTGGACTCGCCGTAAAAGCGTCTCATGCGGAACAAAGTGCACAATGCCGCCCTCACGAAGATGAGCACCGCCCTCGCTAGTTGGAGGAACCGAGTGAAGAAAATGATTAATAATGGTGAGAGTTACGAGAAGATCAAGGAGTCAAATCCCTCGATCAC
>NC_061509.1:247190544-247209458 GCF_022539505.1 Lolium rigidum | reverse complement strand
CTCGTTCATCCCCTCGTTGCTACCATCTTCTAGATTGCATCTTGGCTTGGATTGCGTTTTGCGGTAGGAAATTTTTTGTTTTCTATGCTACGAATCCCTACACAGATTGCAGTTGGTAACAATGGACAGAAAGACGATGTACCTCTCCAAACTGAACCTGAAGTCGATACAGTTGTTGCACTAAAGCGTGCACCTAAACGGCATCAGGCGGTGTGTTTTTATACTCTTACCATCTATTGTAGCAAAACCTCCAACAAAAATAATTATTAACTGGGTTTTTGTCCTCTATTTTGGTTTATGTTTTTCCAGTTGGGTAGGAATCACGCATCTCCTGCCAGGTTGTTCAAATTGAACGCTCTGCTTAATGATGTCCAGAGAAATCTTATTGAGGAATGGGGTTGGGGAGGCATGCTTAAGGTGATGGCTAAAGAAATGCTTGTGTCTCTGAGCATGTGAGTGCTTGGCTGTTTCGATCATATCAGAAGTGAGCTCGCTATTCCAGGGAGAGGTAGCATACCAGTGAATGCTGATAGTTACACCAGGGTTTTTGGTTTGCGGAATGAGGGGAGATCAGTGTGTTATGAGATGATTACTGAAGCTATTGCATTCTTCAATATCGAATATAGTATAGAGAGTGGATTAGCACCAGAGTTTACTGATTGGTGCAGAATGATAAAGGACATGAATGGAGCTTCAGATATGAAGTTTCCCCGTGCTTACTTTGCTAGTGTAATCAGTTGCTTCATAAGTCCTTCAACCTCTGCCTCCACCAGTCCCAGGTGTTACCAGTGCCTACTCGATCTTGATGAGTTCAAGAGGACAAATTTAGCCCAATTTGCAATAGATCAAATAATCACAGAAGTCAAGAAGATGGGAGTCAAGAAGAAGACTATTTGCTGTTGTTTGCATCGTCTTGTGGTAATTTACTTCTTCATGTTTTTTTCCATCGGTATGCTACAAACATACTCCCTCCGTCCCAAAATATAAGGCGTCTAAGGTTTGGTCAAAAGTCAAACTTTACAACCTTTGATCAAATATTTAGGAAAAAATATTTACATCTACAATATCGAATTAACATATTAATAAACTATACTTTAGGGTGAATCTATCGATAATGATTTAGTATTGTAAATGTTCATATTTTTGTGTATAAACTTGGTCAAACTTTAAACATGTTGACTTTTGACCAAACCTTAGGCGCCTTATATTTTGGGACGGAGGGAGTACATTTTATTTTTCTGTTCACCATCAGTGATTAACTTCTTTATTTTTTGCAGATATTATACCTGGATTCACTTGAGGTTGATGAGGATGTGCCATCTGAAGATGATTTCCCCATCCGTGCAGTAGCTTGGACTGACAAACTTATACAAGTTGTTATGCGCAAGGATACCAAAGGCAGCGGGGAGTTCGGCAAGCTTAAAGTAAGTGTCTGATTTTTTATTACACTTTTTCATGGCATTTTTCATGATGCACTTATATTTTTTCAGCCATTCCCCACATATGCTGTCTAACACCTGTGGTTTCTCTTTTTTATTCTGTACAATATAGCTCAAACAAGGTGTTGGTGCTACCATTAGGGACAGTCTCTTTGTTAGGATCACGGGTACTGAAGATTTTGTTTCCTCAAAGTTGCCACGGAGCTTCCCAATTCATGTCTGAAATTTTTTTATACCTCAACAATTGTACTGTTAAAAATGGATAAGTTGGCTGCTTATTTTAATTAAGTTGGTTTAGTAAAATGATTTAAGTTGGAAACTGTTATTTCTAAATTTGTTAATCGTGCAAGCATTTTAACTAAGTTCACACTAAGGCTTACACTAAGTTGGTTACTATTTTACACCTGATTTGGTTTCCCATACCCCCAACTTCAAGTTGTGCACTCATTACAACTAAGTTGACACTAAGGCTGATATTAAGTTGTCTACTGTTCATACCTAATTTGGTTTCCACATGCCTATTTTCCATGATCTTATTCCTTTCTCGGTCCTGCTCTTTTTTGTACTTTTTCAAACTCACATACTGATGCATATCTATCTATGTAAATGTGCAGAAAAAAGGAAGATTGCTATCATGATTGGGGAGCTATGCACCGATATTTCAAACAAGATAGGTTCATTTGTTGAACCGTGAGGGCAAATAGAGATTGATGAAGCCAGTTCTTGGCATGGCCAGAACAGATTACGCAAAGGGCAGAGGAGAATTGGAGGTGATGAGGTTAGATGCGACGACGAGGATGATGATAGTGATGATGACAACATTGACGATGATGAGGATGAAGATGAAGACAACCATGGGAATGGAAACAATGATGGTGACAGAGCTTCAAAACCTAGGTCTGGCCTTGGTGGTGAGGATGAGGCAACTAACAACAATGGAAGCCATTAGCACACAACGCCAAGAAGATCTGCTAGGTTAACACCCACCAAGAGAAATGAAGGGCCTGCAGGCAACTTAAGGAAGAGGTGCATGGATAACAACGGTGATTCCAATGCAGATCTGTCATTCCAGGGTTTGAATCTGTCGACAAGGACTGCGGAGAAAGAACAGTCTGCAGGGATACATGCAGACCAAGATAGCTGTACAAGAGGCGCATGCACAACACCAGGTCTGAGTCCATTCTCAGATTTGAGAGAGTATACTACTGTAGGGGAGAAAAGTGGCATTGACATGAGAAACAGTGGGCCAACTGAGTTGTTTAATGCATAGTCAAAGAGGTGTGCCCAGAATACAATTATGGACAAGATTAGCAGTGCATGTCAGTCTCCTACAAGCTCAGAACCGTTAGACCAGTTTGCTAGGGATGATGCAATACAGAAGTTAACTCAAGAGTTCATAGGGTTGGGAAATTTGGAAAAAAGGATGAATTAACAAGAAATATGACGGTGAAGAAAAAGGTTGTAGTGCACCGTGGTCGGCCAGTAGATTTTGAGTTCAGTTCACAGATTGCAGCCGAAACAGACATAGCTCCATCATCTGCATACTCAATTAAAGCCCAAGCATAAACATGATTCGCTCAACCTACAGCTGAAGAATCAGTAATTGCACCTGTTAATGGACCAAGTAACCAGAAGTTGTCAGCATCTCAAGCAGGACTTGCTCAAAGAACTGTTGCAACATAATTCAGAGTGCCTCCGAGTTCAGCTAACAACATCTCCCCGTCTGCAACAGGTGCTCCCCCCCGTGTTCCAAGGCCGTGGGGAGTACCTGAAACCAAAACATCAAATGCAATTCATGCACTCCACTCCAGCCATGTGCCTGCACCTTCACCGCATTCAACTCAGTCAAGCGTTATGCATGGAACTTCACCACGTCTATCACACTCTACATCTGGACCTGCAACTTCAACTGGAGCATTTCAGAATTATTCTAAACAAAACAACTTTTTCATTCATCCAAATCAGAGTACTCGCGACACATCTTACCAAGAAGCAGCCAAAAGTTGGTCACCAATTATACCTACAAGTGGGCATATGAAGCAAACCAACGTGTCTCAACCGGTTTAACCATCTCCAACACGGGAGACATGTCCTCCACCTGGACCAAAGGAATTCACATCTGTTACATGCAGCCAGAAGATGGCAAGAAAAAAGGCTTTGCAGGCGGCTTGCGATCCCCCTTCATTTGATCTTGGTTTTGATAGCCCAAAAAAAGACAGACAAGAATCTTCAGTAGATATGTTAAATGATGAAGACTATTGGACTGAAGATATGGATAAAGAAGCTTACGCCCTTTGTGAACGTGTAGAGTTGGAGAAGCGTTTCAAAAGTGCAAATGCTAATATCTAGGAGGAACCGATGCAAAGTGATAGTGAATTGCAGACACCAGCATGAGCGACAATTGGTGCTGCCGCTAACAAAGAAATTTATGAAAGTAATTCAACATCTTCTTTTGTGCAAATGAAGTAACGAAGGCTCATCAAGCAAGCACTTTGCAAATTGTCGCCTTACTTGACTTATGTGGACAGAAGCCTCTACACCTGTTCAGCTGAAGTGAAAGATTTGTACGACGCAGTTACTGCACATGGTCGTAGATCAAAAAGGTGTCAAGAGGTGGACAAAAGGTAAGCCAACTTACATAAAGTTGTGCTGTATAAAATAGATAAGTTTCATGATGATAGTCACTAAGTTGGTTTTAACATAATTCCTTTTTGAGCAACATACATAAGTTGGTTACTGGTTTAATCAAACTTGCCATTGTCAATAGGCCCACGTTTGGTTATGAAATGAATTAATTTGTTTTCCTGCAACATGCTTAAGTTCTGTTTTTTTATACACAAAGTGCAAGTTGGCTGCAGTGCGTTACGTAAGTTGTATTATTAATATGCCTAAGTTGGTTACTGTTATTAATTAAGTTTGGTTTTGAAATATGTTTGAAGTTCTGGTTTTAAAGTCTAGTTGGTTTCCTTTTCCTATTTTTTCCGAGCAAACATGCACAGGTTGGCTCCCGGGGGTTAATTAAGTTGCACTGTCCATATGCCTAAGTTTGGTTCTGAATTTTTTTTTGTTTTGCTACAACATGCTTAAGTTCTGTTTTTCCATATACAATGTACAAGTTGGCTGCATTGCATTACAACGGCTAAGTTAGTTATTGAGATTAATTAAGTTTGGTTTTGAAATATGTTTGAAGTTCTGGTTTAAAGTCTAGTTGGTTTCCTTTTCCTATTTTTTTCCGAGCAAACATGCAGAGGTTGGCTCCTGGGGTTAATTAAGTTGTATTGTCCATATGCTTAAGTTTGATAGATGTTATGCATGTTTTTTCTGTATAAGTAGCTTTAATAACATGTTTTAACTTCATTTTACTTACAAAAACTTGCTACTATCTACATACATAAGTTGGCTGCATTTGTGTTACTTAAGTCCCGTTGTAAAATATGGCCTAAGTTAGGCATGCACGCTTCTTTCAGTTTGGTTCTAATTTTTTGGAGGAACATGCACAACTTTTGTCTATTTTTTTTTGGGTGAATTAAGTTTTTTTCCAACATGCCTAAGTTGGATACCGAAATTAAATAAGTTGGTTTTTGAACATGCTAAACATGTACAAGTCGGCTACTCGGGTTAATTCAGTTGGTCCCCCTGCATGCCTAACTTGTTTTTTTATTATAGCATAATTTTGTTTTGGTATTATGCCATATTTTCTATTAACTGCTCTGTTTTTCCTTTTTCATGTAATGGGAACAAACCCAATACTCGTCAGCTACAACAATTTTTTTGTTACACTTAAAGAGCTTGCAAACTCGATGATGTCTTCTGGATCATTGAAGAACACTGCCGTCGAACTAGGAATTGAGTCCATAATGTTAAGGAGAGACAGAAAAGATAAAAAATTGGTAATGCCTTTGAGGGTTGCGGTAAGAATATTATATTTTAGTTTTCTTAAAAAAGTTGAATATTTTTTTACTAGGTTACTGATGTTCCTTCTCTTGTAATAACAGACTCTCTTAGAAGATCTGAAGAGGAACAAAAGACATCTAGAGAAGCACTTCAGCAAGCCCACACATAAAACACAATGTAAGTGTTTCTTTACATTGGACATGAAACTTTTTCGGTTATAACATTTTTTTGTATACTGTAATTTCAATTTGTTCTGTTTTGCAAACATTAGGTATTGTTCCCAGTACTCGAAGATTTGGCACCTAAGGAACAAGATCCTGTGAACCACTACTGGCTTCTTGTAATGAACTTCAGAAAAAGAAGGTTTGAGGTACTTGATTCAGTAAGGTCAATATCAGACAAACCACTTGATCATAAGGTGAATTTGTTAGTTGGTGCAATCAAGACATTATGGGAACAATACTATGCAAATTTTTCAGTCAAGCTTGCGACATGGGAGATTCAAGACATTAAGCCGCCAAAGCAAGGGACAAAGTAATAACCAATGCGGTTATCCTTCATTATCTGAAGTAGCTTTTCATTTCGAACCTATCATGTATTAACATGGTTCAAATTTACAACATGCTTAGAGATAAAACAAGTTGTGCTCTCAAGTATGGTTAAGTTTCACTTAATATCTTTACTAAGTTGGTTTCTGACATATAAGTTAGTTGTACTCTACTGCTTTTAAGTTGGCTCCACAGTAGGTTAAGTATGTTTATTATGAAATGGCTGTAGAACTAAACCACTTAGGCATTTAAGATGGACTTAAAAATTAGCAAGTAAAATGCTTTAAGAGAAACCAGTTTTAATACCTACACAATTATGGGTTAAGGTGTCTGCACATTTTTAATTAAGTTGGCTACTGATAACTATTAAGTTTGACTTACTTTTTCACTAAGTTGGTTTTTTAATTACATATAAGTTAGGTCTACTCTCCCTATTAAGTTGGCTCAACATGTGTTTTTTAGTATGATCATTTTCCTATGCTAAGTTGCTCTCTGCTAAAGTTTAACTTGTGTAAACAGTGATTGTAACATCCCAAATTTCAATAAAAGAAAGTTAGAAGAATTCCAGAGAGCAAAATTTCAAACAAACAAAAACTTTTTAAATTGCATATAGTGCCATGCATAGGACTTGTCCATTTGATTGATATGCCATGATGATTGTTATTAGGTGTATAAGTTAAACCCTAAAACCCTAAGGTGATCATGAGAAGATCACAAACCAAATAAATCAAAAAGAGGAAGAAAATCAAATAAATACAAAACCCTAAAAACCCTCACATATGCTCTATGTCATTTTTATAAATTTTGACCCTAGACCAATTTGGTCTTCACCATTATTTGAATAATGTTACTAAACACTTATTACAACTTTTGGAATCAAAGAATCACAAATCAAATGGATTTCAAATACAAAACTTGCTCACATATGATAATGGTCAAAACTGCAAATTATAGTCTGATCACTACTTTGAGCCTTGGCAATTCAAATTTCTAAAACCAAACCTTGCTAACTCTTTGCACCACTTCCAAGTCATCAAGGTGAACACTTTTTTGTAAAGATCACCATGCCAAATTCTTTCTTGATCATTAGCTATGCTCAATCAAAGTTGCAACTTTTTAACATATGCAACAATCTCACACTTAGCCAATTTTGCAAAAACTTGAATTCAACAATGCCACCACCACACTTCATCACCTCTGATCACTTCTAACTCAATGAGACACTCACACTTCAAAACTTGCAACCATTTGAATTGAATCGAATTTGGACAAAATTCACAAATAATCATTATGTAACTATTTGACACTATTTGAAATAGTGCTCTACACAAACCTAATCTACACCACAGTAATCTAAATGGTTCCCCTGCCCCCTCTCACCCTTAATGACAAATAGAAACCCTAAGGAGAGAGGAGAAGCAAGGTAGGGCATGGCCATGCCGGCCATGTCGCCACCCCGACAAGCTCCCCCTCTCCTCCTTCACTCTCTGCCTTGGCCATGGTGTCAAACATCGCCACCTCACTCTACTGGAGCACCTAGAGCAAGCCATGGTCAAGGAGGAGCTCGATAGCCGCCGGAACGCGCGCGCCCAGTGGTGGCCACGCCATGCCGACGACGTCGCGCGTGGACACTCGCAGACGCGCCCTGGACACGCGCCGTCTGGCCACCTCGAGCACGCCCTGGACCACCTCGCCACAAGTTGAGCACCGCCGCACACGTACGCAGCCGCCAGACATGCTCTCGACCACGACCCGTACCCGCCGCCGCCGGAGACGAAGAGGAAACCCCGACGCGGACACCGCCAGACACGGGAACATTGCGACCGCGTTAGGCACCGCCTACCCTAGCTGTCGCCACCCAGAGGACCGTGGCGACGCCACGAACACACCTGCGCCCTCGCCTAGCTCGATAGCTCGCCGGAGAAGCCGCGCCATGGTCGCCCGCATCACTGCCCCGCCACCCTCTCTCAATCCTATAAATAGCACGTTCCCTGGAAGCAACGGAGCACACCACCGCACTCACCACCCTTCACTGCCTCTCCACCACTCCACCACTCACTCAATCATCGCCGGAGTTGCTCCAATTTGAAGATCGACGCCGCCAGTACCCGGAGGTCGCCGCCGTCGATTGGAGCCGTTCCAGGAGGAGCCGCCGGTACCAGGAGCTTCGCCGTCGTCCACAACGTCATCGAGCATACTGCCAACCCTAGCTGGAGCTCTGGTTAGCTCTCCGACCCCCTACCCTCGCCGCCAGCATGTCGGGTTCTCGTCGGAGAAGACGATGAACCTCGACCGTCGATCTGCGTTTTAATCCAACGTCCCATTTTAAAACGTACCGATTCGGGAGTTATGAGCCACTGACGCGTGGACCCCATGCTGTCAGCACGCCGCGCGTCTCTGGACCATGGTGGGCTGGACTGGGCCGTTTTAATTCGAATCTGGCCCAGTTTCATTTCCGCCGGCCCTTTTAATTCAAACTCCATTTAAACGTTTCCAAATAATTTCAATACTGCCCAAACTTTGAAATTCAATAGATTCAATTTGGCTTAACCAAATTCAATGAATTTTATATGGTTGGAAAGCTATGGAAAAGATCTACAGAATGCCACTGGTCCCATGACCAGATTAGTTGTAGAATTAATTTGATGAAAAGAAGAAGGCAGGGACTTTTCCCTAGTCAAATAATTATTAAAAATCAACCAAAATATATATTAAGTTAATTCCAACTCTAATAGCTCAAATTTGACTTACACCAATTGTTTATGCAATAAAATGGTGTGGTCACTTTTCATGATCATGCCCTAGTTTAATTAATGGACAATATGGCTAGTTTATGTAGTTGATATTGTCCAAAACTATTAAGTAAATCATATGAAGTATTATACTTCATTTAAACCTTGTCTCAAATGGATTCATGTGATGTTTGGACCCCTGGCCAAACTCACTTATATGAATTACTTAGAGAATTAAAACATATGTAGCATTACTAAATGGTATGAGGTGGTCTACCTCATTTAAGTCATTTTCTCAAATGATAATGATGAATATTTGACTTAGGTCAATATGAGTTCATATATGATTGTTTGAGAAATTAAATCTTAAGAAGATTTCAATGAGAGGAAATTATTTCTCAAGAACCCTATGGAAACTATCATTTACATATTAAATGAAAAGAAGTAAATTCCCCTCAAGCAACACCACCCATGCACCCTAATTAGATTATGTATGTGCATAGAATAGTTTGTGTGTTTATTTGTGATACATGGAATAGCCATTGAATTAGTGAGTAATTATACTCGTATTCAAATTTAGACGCTAGCACCGGAGAGTACACGGAAGAAGAAGGTTGCTACCAAGAGGAGGAGGAGGAGAATTTTGAGAACTACCAAGGCAAGCTAATATTCTTGCAAAGTGCAAAGCCCCTTGGGGCAAGGCACCATGAATCTTACCTTTTCTTACATAAGCCTATCCCAAGTTTATACATTACAAGTTTTTACTTGTTTTCTCAAGAAGTTACTTTTATAGTTAACTTTGGTCAAAGTAAAGAGGTTTACTAGAGTAGTAAAGTTAGTCTCCATCAAGCAAAGCAAGATAGCACCCCTCATGATTTAGAGCTAGTGCTAATGAATAAAACTTGACTACTCTAGATGGGAACAATGTGACTTGAAATGAATTTGAAACCTTGGAATGATGATGCATTCCATTGAGTGATTTTTGAAAGTGAATATGACCAAGAGAAGATGGTGATTTTTGATAAACATGATATTGGTTTGAATGCGATACCTTTCCAATATTGAGTACCCCCACAATACCTGATTATGGGTAGGGCTTAACTGGAAGTTTATGCACCTTAGTATGGGTTCCTCTGAACACACGTCATAGGGGTTACGCTTGAGGCTGCCTCCGTTGTTGAGAAATGATGTGAAATTGAGGTGAATTGTACGGCAAAGCCCTGTGCAGTTCCCAGGTTGACAGTTGGTCTTCACTGGGAGGCCAAGCTCATAGGGAGAGGTGCTCATACTAGGATTTGTAAGTGAAAGGTTATGGTTGATGATCCGCGTCGTGTTACGATGATTCGGGGTAATCCCGACGGATGAAATCAAATATTGTGGCACAAGTGTGCAACCTCTGCAGAGTGTCATTCTATTCGAATAGCCGCGTCCACGGTTACGGACGGTTGGAAAGGCCATACAGTTTCTGATGTCATATCTTTGAAAATGATGTTGAAAAGAGATGGTGAAATGACTTGTGGTGAATTGAATTGAAATCACCACTTGAATGGTGGGAATGACACTAATGTTCCCACTTGAGTTAGTTATCACTTGAATAAGCTTTTCTCAAATACTTGTGAACTAAAACTGGCTTTATGCAAATAAACTAGAGCTTAGCAAACCATACTGGAAATATCTAGCACTTACATTAGTATTAGTTTGCGAGTACTTGAAGTACTCACGGCTTTGTCCCTGGCTATTCAAATGGCCAGAGTATGAAGATGAACAAGGAGATGACCAGTAGGACGCCTACGACAACTAGGAGTCTTCCGACGTCAAGCGTTGGCCTGTGGACTAGAGAGTCCTTGTATCTTACGCTTCCGCTATGTGAACTTGTGTTTGTTCGTTGATCGATAGATCAACTATTCGTGTAATATGGATCATGTGATTCCAAGTTGTAATACTTTATGGTTTGTAATGAATGATGACTGTGATACTTAACTATTATGCCTCGCAACAACAATATTCCTGGGATTGCGATGTATGACATAATAGGCATCCGGACTTAAAAATCCGGGTGTTGACAAGTTGGTATCAGAGCCATTGTTTGACCTTAGAAGACCTTAGTTAGAATGGGCGTTCTGATAAACTTAACTTTGAAATCAAATGAAAGAAAATATTTGTGAAAACTTACTTACACTCTTGCCTTTGAGACTTTTCGAAAAATTTGATGAATCATGTTCTACCTTATTGAATCTACTTAAAATTTTGCCACACCTTGCACTCTCTAACTTACTCATCCAATTCTCTTTCAGATGGAGCCGAATGAACCCATCAACACCAAGTTTTACCAGCTTGGGAACGGAGGGAGCTTGATCTTCGAGCACGACCTCAACGCCGTCTCCGACTTCCTTGGCGCCCACACCCCGAGTTCCACGGGGTTCAGCTGGACGACACGCCCGGAGGAGAGTTGCAGTGGGTGATCACTGCCGACTTGAGGGGCAAGATGGAGCCTCCCACCTCGGAGAGGATCCTCTTCTCCTTCCGCGAGAGCAACTGGCTCGACGGACTCGCAAGTGGCCTACAGGAGGCACTTGCGCGCCTCTGTGGACAGAACGTGGTGTGCATCCTCGCTTCGCGCTTCGCGCATCTCGTGAGGCGTGATGCCATGGGAGTGCCCATGGAGCTGCAGCCGCACCCGGAGTTGAGGCACCACGCTGAGCACCTGGACTTCATGCTCTACCAGACTCAGAAGGACCTCGACGCCACTCGCGCTTACCCGAACCAGACCCATGCTCACATCATCGAGCAGGGTGAGGCGATCAAGCTACTCAACAACGACCGCAAGAGCCTTCGCCAGCAGCGTGCCAAGAAGGACGCTACGATTGTGCGCCTTCGCGCCAAGATCGCGTCACTCGAGGCCACTGTCAAGGCCCAGGAGGATCAGATCAGAGAGCTGGAGGATGACGACGGAGGTATCGACCTTCAGGGAGGAGGAGCCTTCCTGAGCGACGACGACGACTTTGAGGAGGACGAGTTCACCGAGGAGGAGGACTACGAGTTCCTGGAGGCAGGACCTGACGACTACGTCCCGATCAATGTCGAGGATGAGGAGTAGTTGCACTAGTTTCACTTATGTAGGTGTGAGTTGTATCCCGTCCTTTGTATCGTAGCATGGGAATGGTTCTTAAAACCATTGGAGTATGTGTGTGTTAGTTTGTACTATGTGTTGAATGAATGAATGAATGTTATGTTTGTCATGAAAAGAGTACAAATTTCAAATGTTTTAAAACTTAACCAAAATGAACCATAGAATGTTCCCTCTCATCTCATGATCTTCTATATCTTCAGATGGCCCCTCCCAATCGCACCAACGACGCGATGATGCAACTGCTACAAACCCTGCTTGCCGACAGGGAGACAGAAAGAGCTGAACGCCAAGCCAACATCACCGCCTTGCAGACCATTGCTAACCAAGGCCATGGAAATCACGATCACCCCGGATCCAAGCTCAAGAACTTCCAGAACACCAACCCTCCGGTGTTTAGCAAGACCGAGGAACCCCTCGACGCCGACGACTGGCTCCAGACTATGGAGAACAACCTGGAAGTAGCCGGAGTGGAAGCCAACGAGAAGGTCTTGTTTGCAACCCACTATCTCGCTGGACCAGCCCGCGCTTGGTGGACAAGCACCCGTGCCATGAACGGAGGTCAGTTCATGACTTGGGAGGATTTCAAGCTAAAGTTCAGCAAGTACCATGTACCCCCGGGTCTTATCAAAAAGATGAGGGATGAGTTCCGTGAACTGAAACAAGGTCGCATGACGGTGGTAGAATACCGCGACAAGTTTCTTACACTGTCGAGGTACGCCCCTGATGAGACCGACACCGTTGGGAAGAGGAAGGAGAGATTCCTGAACGGACTGCATGATGAGATGCAGACTGTCCTCGTCAACATCCCCTTCGCCGACCTTGAAGCCCTTGTTGACTCCGCCATCCAGATGGAGGGCAAGCTGAACCAAGGCAATGAGAACCGCAAGTGCCGCATGGCGAATCAAAGTGGGTCTAGCCATACCCAGAAGTTTCGCCCCAGCTCAAGCGGAGGTTTCACTTCGAGAAACAACAAGCCACCGATGCAGAACTCGCGCCCCGGTTATCAGAACCGGAGTGGAGGAAACTCCAAGCCAGGAGGCTACAACAACAACAACAACAACAACAACAACTACAACCGCGCTCCGCCCAGAGCCCCCAACAACAACAACAACAACACCAACACCGCTCCCAGAACCGGAAGCAACGCCGTCCCCGTTGCGAACAAGCAGGACAAGACCACCATCACTTGTTATGAGTGTGGTGTAGTGGGGCACTACTCCAACGAGTGTCCCAAGCGTCTTGATGGCGTGTATTTCACACGTTCGTTGGGCAACCCCAAGAGGAAGGTATGATGCGCACAGCAGCAAGTTTTCCCTCAGAAAGAAACCAAGGTTTATCGAACCAGGAGGAGCCAAGAAGCACGTTGAAGGTTGATGGCGGCGGGATGTAGTGCGGCGCAACACCAGGGATTCCGGCGCCAACGTGGAACCTGCACAACACAACCAAAGTACTTTGCCCCAACGAAACAGTGAGGTTGTCAATCTCACCGGCTTGCTGTAACAAAGGATTAACCGAATTGTGTGGAAGATGATTGTTTGCAGAGAAAATAGTAAAACAAGTATTGCAGCAGATTTGTATTTCAGTATTAAAGAATGCACCGGGATCCACAGTTCACTAGAGGTGTCTCTCCCATAAGATAAAAGCATGTAGGGTGAACAAATTACAGTCGGGCAATTGACAAATAGAGAGGGCATAACAATGCACATACATGTCATGATAAGTATAGTGAGATTTAATTGGGCATTACGACAAAGTACATAGACCGCCATCCAACTGCATCTATGCCTAAAAAGTCCACCTTCGGGTTATCGTCCGAACCCCTTCCAAGTATTAAGTTGCAAAGCAATAGACAATTGCATTAAGTATGGTGCGTAATGTAATCAATAACTACATCCTCGGACATAGCATCAATGTTTTATCCCTAGTGGCAACAAGCACAACACAACCTTAGAACTTTCTGTCACTCGTCCCGGTGTCAATGCAGGCATGAACCCACTATCGAGCATAAATACTCCCTCTTGGAGTTACTAGCATCAACTTGGCCGAGCCTCTACTAATAACGGAGAGCATGCAAGATCATAAACAACACATATGCAATAACTTGATAATTAACATAACATGGTATTCTCTATCCATCGGATCCCGACAAACACAACATAGAGTATTACGGATAGATGATCTTGATCATGTTAGGCAGCTCACAAGATCCAACAATGAAGCACAATGAGGAGAAGACAACCATCTAGCTACTGCTATGGACCCATAGTCCAGGGGTGAACTACTCACTCATCACTCCGGAGGCGACCATGGCGGTGTAGAGTCCTCCGGGAGATGAATCCCCTCTCCGGCAGGGTGCCGGAGGAGATCTCCAGAATCCCCCGAGATGGGATTGGCGGCGGCGGCGTCTCTGGAGGGTTTTCCGTATCGTGGTTTTTCGCATCAGGGGTTTCGCGACGGAGGCTTTAAGTAGGCGGAAGGGCGGAGTCGGAGGGCGGACGAGGGGCCCACACCACGGGCGGCGCGGGCCCCTCCTTGGCCGCGCCGCCTTGTGGTCTGGCCACCTCGTGGCCCCACTTCGTATGCTCTTCGGTCTTCTGGAAGGTTCGTGGCAAAATAGGCCCCTGGGTCTTGATTTCGTCCAATTCCGAGAATATTTCGTTACTAGGATTTCTCAAAACCAAAAACAGCAGAAAACAACAGAATCGGCACTTCGGCATCTTGTTAATAGGTTAGTTCCGGAAAATGCACGAATATGACATAAAGTGTGCATAAAACATGTAGGTATCATCAATAATATGGCATAGAACATAAGAAATTATCGATACGTCGGAGACGTATCAAGCATCCCCAAGCTTAGTTCCGCTCGTCCCGAGCAGGTAAAACGATAACAAAGATAATTTCTGAAGTGACATGCCATCATAACCTTGATCATACTATTTGTAAACATATGTAGTGAATGCAGCGATCAAAACAATGGTAATGACATGAGTAAACACGTGAATCATAAAGCAAAGACTTTTCATGAATAGTACTTCAAGACAAGCATCAATAAGTCTTGCATAAGAGTTAACTCATAAAGCAATAAATCAAAGTAAAGGTATTGAAGCAACACAAAGGAAGATTAAGTTTCAGCGGTTGCTTTCAACTTGTAACATGTATATCTCATGGATAATTGTCAACATAGAGTAATATAACAAGTACAATATGCAAGTATGTAGGAATCAATGCATAGTTCACACAAGTGTTTGCTTCTTGAGGTGGAGAGAGATAGGTGAACTGACTCAACATAAAAGTAAAAAGAATGGTCCTTCAAAGAGGAAAGCATCGATTGCTATATTTGTGCTAGAGCTTTTATTTTGAAAACATGAAACAATTTTGTCAACGGTAGTAATAAAGCATATGAGTTATGAAAATTATATCTTACAAGTTGCAAGCCTCATGCATAGTATACTAATAGTGCCCGCACCTTGTCCTAATTAGCTTGGACTACCGGATCTTTGCAATGCACATGTTTTAACCAAGTGTCACAATGGGGTACCTCCATGCCGCCTGTACAAAGGTCTAAGGAGAAAGCTCGCATTTTGGATTTCTCGCTTTTGATTATTCTCAACTTGGACATCCATACCGGGACAACATGGACAACAGATAATGGACTCCTCTTTAATGCATAAGCATGTGGCAACAATTATTATTCTCATATGAGATTGAGGATATGTGTCCAAAACTGAAACTTCCACCATGATTCATGGCTTTAGTTAGCGGCCCAATGTTCTTCTCTAACAATATGCATGCTCCAACCATTAAGGTGGTAGATCTCTCTTACTTCGGACAAGACGGACATGCATAGCAACTCACATGATATTCAACAAAGAATAGTTGATGGCGTCCCCGAAGCATGGTTATCGCACAACAAGCAACTTAATAAGAGATAAAGTGCATAAGTACATATTCAATACCACAATAGTTTTTAAGCTATTTGTCCCATGAGCTATATATTGCAAAGGTGAATGATGGAATTTTAAAGGTAGCACTCAAGCAATTTACTTTGGAATGGCGGATAAATACCATGTAGTATGTAGGTATGGTGGACACAAATGGCATAGTGGTTGGCTCAAGTATTTTGGATGCATGAGAAGTATTCCCTCTCGATACAAGGTTTAGGCTAGCAAGGTTATTTGAAACAAACACAAGGATGAACGGTGCAGCAAAACTCACATAAAAGACATATTGTAAACATTATAAGACTCTACACCGTCTTCCTTGTTGTTCAAAACTCAATACTAGATGTTATCTAGACTCTAGAGAAACTAAATATGCAAACCAAATTAGCAAGCTCTAAGTGTTTCTTCATTAATAGGTGCAAATTATATGATGCAAGAGCTTAAACATGAGCACAACAATTGCCAAGTATCAAATTATCCAAGACATTTTAGAGTTACTACATGTAGTATTTTCCAATTCCAACCATATAACAATTTAACGAAGAAGAAACTTCGCCATGAATACTATGAGTAGAGCCTAAGGACATACTTGTCCATATGCTACAGCGGAGCGTGTCTCTCTCCCATAAAGTGAATGCTAGGATCCATTTTATTCAAACAAAACAAAAACAAAAACAAACCGACGCTCCAAGCAAAGTGCATAAGATGTGACGGAATAAAAATATAGTTTCGGGGAGGAACTCGATAATGTTGTCGATGAAGAAGGGATGCCTTGGGCATCCCCAAGCTTAGACGCTTGAGTCTTCTTATAATATGCAGGGGTGAACCACCGGGGCATCCCCAAGCTTAGAGCTTTCACTCTCCTTGATCATATTGCATCATACTCCTCTCTTGATCCTTGAAAACTTCCTCCACACCAAACTCGAAACAACTCATTAGAGGGTTAGTGCATAATAAAAATTCACATGTTCAGAGGTGACACAATCATTCTTAACACTTCTGGACATTTCATAAAGCTACTTGGACATTAATGGATCAAAGAAATTCATCCAACATAGCAAAAGAGGCAATGCGAAATAAAAGGCAGAATCTGTCAAAACAGAACAGTCCGTAAAGATGGATTTTATTAGGCCACCAGACTTGCTCAAATGAAAATGCTCAAATTGAATGAAAGTTGCGTACATATCTGAGGATCATGCACGTAAATTGTCTTAATTTTCTGAGCTACCTACAGGGAGGTAGACCCAGATTCGTGACAGCAAAGAAATCTGGAACTGCGCGAGTAATCCAAATCTAGTACTTACTTTACTATCAAAGACTTTACTTGGCACAACAAAACATAAAACTAAGATAAGGAGAGGTTGCTACAGTAGTAAACAACTTCCAAGACACAAATATAAAACAAAAATACTGTAGTAAAAACATGGGTTGTCTCCCATAAGCGCTTTTCTTTAACGCCTTTCAGCTAGGCGCGAAAGTGTAACTCAAGTATTATCAAAGGGTGGTGCACCTACGGCGGGGTTTGGAGTTTTCTCAACCATGCATAGTATATTGGATACATAAGTTTTAGCGTCTCCCTTTTCATTAGTCTTGGGCTTGCTACTCTCATCGAACAAATTTTCGGGAACAAGCCAAGCATAGTTATGTTCTAGTGCATCATTCATAGCTAGGAGTTTACATGGTATTGGTGCTTTGATCTCCCCACCATCATTAATATTATCAGTATATTTCATTCTATACATATCCATTTTTTCAAGTGTTCTTTTAAAGTCGGTATAAAAGCCAAGCCTCTTATGCTTAATAAAAACTTTTCTAGCTTCTATAGCTATATCTTCAAATTCACGCACTAAGACTTTTAGAACAAAATCTCTCTTCTCTCCCCGCTCCATATCAGAAAGTGTAAGAAACATGTGTTGTAACATGGGGTTGAGACTAATAAATCTAGCTTCCATCATACGCACCAAACAAACAGAGGCATCTTCATAAGTAGGGATAGCTTTTGCAAGTGGTATATCTTTAAGATCTTCATGCTTACTAACATGGGTGAAAAATTCTTCTATATTATCTCTTCCAATTATAGACCCTTGTCCCACAGGTATATCTTTTGCGGTAAAATTAAGAGGAAACATGTTGAAATAAGTAAAGCAAATGCAAGTAACTAATTTTTTTTGTGTTTTTGATATAGCAAACAAGATAGTAAATAAAGTAAAACTAGCAACTAATTTTTCTGTGTTTTGATATAATGCAGCAAACAAAGTAGTAAATAAAATAAAGCAAGACAAAAACAAAGTAAAGAGATTGAGAAGTGGAGACTCCCCTTGCAGCGTGTCTTGATCTCCCCGGCAACGGCGCCGGAAAAAGAGCTTGATGGCGTGTATTTCACACGTTCGTTGGGCAACCCCAAGAGGAAGGTATGATGCGCACAGCAGCAAGTTTCCCTCGAAAGAAACCAAGGTTTATCGAACCAGGAGGAGCCAAGAAGCACGTTGAAGGTTGATGGCGGCGGGATGTAGTGCGGCGCAACACCAGGGATTCCGGCGCCAACGTGGAACCTGCACAACACAACCAAAATACTTTGCCCCAACAAAACAGTGAGGTTGTCAATCTCACCGGCTTGCTGTAACAAAGGATTAACCGAATTGTGTGGAAGATGATTGTTTGCAGAGAAAATAGTAAAACAAGTATTGCAGCAGATTTGTATTTCAGTATTAAAGAATGGACCGGGATCCACAGTTCACTAGAGGTGTCTCTCCCATAAGATAAAAGCATGTTGGGTGAACAAATTACGGTCGGGCAATTGACAAATAGAGAGGGCATAACAATGCACATACATGTCATGATAAGTACAGTGAGATTTAATTGGGCATTACGACAAAGTACATAGACCGCCATCCAACTGCATCTATGCCTAAAAAGTCCACCTTCGGGTTATCGTTCGAACCCCTTCCAGTATTAAGTTGCAAAGCAACAGACAATTGCATTAAGTATGGTGCGTAATGTAATCAATAACGACATCCTCGGACATAGCATCAATGTTTTATCCCTAGTGGCAACAAGCACAACACAACCTTAGAACTTTACGTCACTTCGTCCCGGGTGTCAATGCGGGCATGAACCCACTATCGAGCATAAATACTCCCTCTTGGAGTTACTAGCATCAACTTGGCCAGAGCCTCTACTAATAACGGAGAGCATGGAAGATCATAAACAACACATATGCAATAACTTGA
>NC_061509.1:247123075-247190444 GCF_022539505.1 Lolium rigidum | reverse complement strand
ACTCTCATACCTTTATTAGGTAAATAAAATGGGTTTTCTTTTAGATGCTTTGTAGTATCTATAAGTCTTTTGTATGTTAGCCCTTAGTAAAGTGATTAGCTATTGATTGTTGAATGTTGCATGCTTGTTATGTTTGGAGCAATGTGATTGATTGTGTTCCTTTTATATTTTCCGGCGATAGATGCGAACAATTCCGGAGAAGAAGAAGAAGTGGATTGGACAAGGATTCTTTATATGTTGATGGAATTCTTATATTGATGGAGTTGAAGACGTACAGGGACAAATAAGCCAAGGCAAGCCATCTTTTGATCTCTGATTTGGTGTCTAGTTGGATGTCATTTGTTGATGTCCAAAGCACCTTGAATTCTATGTGTGTTAATCTCTCTATTTATGTCATCTATGTGTGTTTCCTAGTGGGGTACTCCCTAGTGGTGATACTCCACTATTGTCGTTGTGATTATGGGATGCATGGCATCATGGCCGTGCTATTCCACTTGGTCATCTTGTATGCTCAACTTGAGCATCTTCCCTCTCAAGATAGTAACTTACACCACACTCACCACTTTTGTAGTTTAGAGGTATCAATGTCATGATCTTGGTGTAATCCTCAATTTGAGAGGAGTATGCCGTGTACCCTCTTGAGAGTTGGTTGGATAGTGATTCTCCACTATCCAAATTGTATAGTTAGTACCACAAATCTGAGATTATATTCCTCGTTGTGTTGTCATCATACATGCTTACCTTAAGCGAGTATGATCCACCCATTACTCTTTTTACACCCTCTATGACAAGATGACTCTCATCTCGGCCATAGTGCAATTCTAGTTCAACTCATGAAACTATAGGTTGGGAACCCCTCAAGGCTTACCTTGTTGTAAATGTTTTATGAAAACCTTGGGTGAGTTAACCCAAGCGTATGGTTTAAGAAAGCAAAGGATCTTGGTAAAGATGTTCGGAAAAGTGGTGTATGGCTGTTTGTTGAACAACCAAGGTGTTGTGGGAAAAATGGTTTTAAAAAGGAGCACTGCGTATAAGTGTACACCAGCCCAACTTTTATCGCGCAACCACTCTACTCCTGGTGTGGGACGGGGCTTAGCCCGTAGTTTGTTGAAGCCGGCAGGAGCACCCTTCACAACTTTCTAGGGAGGGTCATGACGACCTCCGACGCCGGGTTGCGCTCCGGAGGAGGCAATACACTCGTCTTAAGCGATAGCCGGACGATTGCGAGGGTCTTCGTCATGGCGCCGGAGATACGCTCAAAAGGAGGTATGCTGCCGGGGTGCCGGGAAGGGGTAAGCCCGCGAGGGAAGGACTCGTGCCGATGGAGATGGGCGAAAGGTTATGTCCGGGTATCCGTCGTGGCATATGTTGTTATGCGGGGATGATGCCCACACGATAGGTATCCGGATAGTTGTGGGGAAAGTGTGCAAACTCCCGCAGAGTCAAATCTATTCGAATAGGCCGCGTCCGCGGTCATGGACGGGTTGCAAAGGTCTACCTTTACTGGGGCTTGCGTTTTGTTTTTGAACAAATGATTTGCAAAGGAAATGTTGTGTTTATGTGTACCGGAAGGGTACGGAAAAAGGGCGTGTGTTGACCATATGGAGATGGTCGTGGAAAAATGAAGGCCAAGTGGGGAACTCTTTCCTAAATGTTTCTTGGAGAGAACTCTTCTCTAACAAAGATATAGAGATGTCATAAGTATCTTTTGAAGTATCTTCTTCAATAAAGATATAGGTATGTCATAGGAATCCTCTAGCATTTCCATCAACTGAGATGGACTTATGCTACCTCATCTCCAATAAAGGTATAGATATGTCATAGAACTTCCTTAGCGTCCCCATCAATTGAGATGGCGGCATGCTATGTCCACAAGAGAAACTGACGCTCTTGTGCATGCTATATCCACAAGAGAAACTATTTCTCTTTCTCATGCTATTTCCACAAGAGAAATTAGCTCTTCCCTCTTGTCATCTTAGTTTAGCACTTGTTATCTTGCACTCTTGCAAAGTACCTTTCTTGATGGTTTGCGAGTACAATTCCAAATGTACTCACGGCTTTGTCCCTGGCTATTTACTTGGCCAGACTTGGAGGAACACGATGGATGAAGAAGGAGTTGACGGCGTCTATGCGAGCTAGGAACGTCTTCCCAGTCAGTTGCCTGTAGGGTTATGGCAGATGACTTGGGTACTGCGCTGCTGAAGTGATGATGCTACTCTGATGTTTAGTTAGGCCCTTCGAGGCTATTATGTAAGTATGGTCATGTGACCTCATTGTAATTTTCTTATTCCGCTTTGTAATGGATGGTGTAATTTGATATCAGTTCGGTTATGTGTTCACGGCGCACTGATCATGGGATCGTGAACTGTATACATAACAGGGAATTTCGGACAGCTAGTCCGGGGTCCCCACAATTAACATAACATGGTATTCTCTATCCATCGGATCCCGACAAACACAACATAGAGTATTACAGATAGATGATCTTGATCATGTTAGGCAGCTCACAAGATCCAACAATGAAGCACAATGAGGAGAAGACAACCATCTAGCTACTGCTATGGACCCATAGTCCAGGGGTGAACTACTCACTCATCACTCCGGAGGCGACCATGGCGGTGTAGAGTCCTCCGGGAGATGAATCCCCTCTCGGCGGGTGCCGGAGGAGATCTCAGAATCCCCGAGATGGGATTGGCGGCGGCGGCGTCTGCGGAGGGTTTTACGTATCGTGGTTTTTCGCATCGGGGTTTCGCGACGGAGGCTTTAAGTAGGCGGAAGGGCGAGTCGGAGGGCCGACGAGGGACCCACACCACGGGCGGCGCGGGCCCTCCTTGGCCGCGCCGCCTTGTGGTCCGGCCACCTCGTGGCCCCACTTCGTATGCTCTTCGGTCTTCCGGAAGGTTCGTGGCAAAATAGGCCCCTGGGTCTTGATTTCGTCCAATTCCGAGAATATTTCGTTACTAGGATTTCGAAACCAAAACAGCAGAAAACGAGCAATCGGCACTTCGGCATCTTGTTAATAGGTTAGTTCCAGAAAATGCACGAATATGACATAAAGTGTGCATAAAACATGTAGGTATCATCAATAATATGGCATAGAACATAAGAAATTATCGATACGTCGGAGACGTATCACGTCTCGCCAAGCTCGCCGGCAACACCGCTGCACCTACTCAGCAGCAACGCCGTGTCTCCACCGGCAAGAAGTTCGCCCCCAACAACCCCAATAACCGCAACGGCCGTCTCTACCACATGAACGCCGAAGAAGCCCAGGAAGCACCAGATGTTGTACTGGGTATGTTTTCACGTCAACCACATCCCCGCCGCAGTGTTGTTTGATTCCGGAGCATCTCATTCTTTTGTCACCGAAGACTTTGCATCAACAAGTAAAATTCAACCCCTCGGTTTGAAGCATGTTATGATAGTTCAAATCCCTGGATCAACCACCAAAGCCGAAAATTTTGTAAAAATGTACCAATCAAAATCCATGATGTAGATTTCTATGCCAATCTAATCATTCCGGGAACCAAAGGTTTGGAAGTCGTCCTAGGAATGGACTTGGATGTCAAAACACAATGGATTGATAGATCGTGCCAAGAAAGCCATAACCATGACTAGCAGCACCGGAATCGTAGTAGAGCATATCTCTGAAAAACTACCCAGAAAATTTACCTGCAACCAAAGTGTATCCAAGCCCACTCTGGATCAAATCAGGGTCGTTTGTCGCTACCCTGATGTGTTTCCGGATGATCTACCCGGTATGCCCCCGGATCGGGATATCGAGTTTATCATCGAGTTAATCCCCGGAACTGGACCCATAGCCCAGAGAGCCTACAGCATAAACGCAACCGAGCTTGTGGAGCTGAAGAAACAGATAGATGATATGTTGGCCAAGGGTCTGATTAGACCGAGTGCATCCCCCTAGAGATCCCCCGTCTTGTTTGTGGACAAGAAGGATGGTGCAAATCGTTTATGTACGGACTATCGTAAGCTTAACGATGTCACCATCAAAAACAAATACCCCCTACCCAAGATAGAAGACTTGCTTGATCAACTCACCGGAGCCAAAGTTTTCTCCAAGATCGACCTTAGAACTGGATACCATCAGCTGAAAATCCGAGCCACCGACATTCCAAAAACTGCCTTTACCACCAGATATGGGTTGTACGAGTACAACGTCATGTCATTTGGACTGACCAATGCCCCCGCTTATTTCATGAATCTCATGAATAAGATCTTCATGAACTTTTTGGACAAGTTTGTCGTTGTCTTCATCGACGACATTCTCGTATACTCCAAGTCCGAAGAGGAACATGAACAGCATTTGGAGACTGTCCTAGAAACCCTTAGACATCACAAGTTGTATGCCAAGTTCAGCAAGTGTGAGTTTTGGTTGGAAGAAGTTGGATTCCTGGGACACATCTTGTCTGCAGGGAGGAATTGCCGTAGATCCCGCCAAGATCAAGACCGTTATGGAATGGCAAGCCCCAACCACCCAAACTGAGGTCCGCGCTTTTCTTGGATTAGCCGGATATTACCGCAGATTTGTAGAAGGTTTTTCGAGCATCGCTCGACCAATGACCCAACTGCCGAAGAAGGACAGGAAGTTTGAGTGGACCGACAAATGTGAAGAGAGCTTTCAACAGCTCAAGAGCAGATTGACAACCGCCCCCATCCTGATCATGCCCGATATCGCCAAGCCCTTTGACGTATATTGCGACGCCTCCAAGACTGGTCTTGGATGTGTGCTTATGCAAGAAGGCAAAGTTGTATCCTATCTTTCAAGACAACTGAAGCAACATGAACAGAACTACCCAACCCATGACCTCGAGCTTGCAGCCGTGGTCTTAGCCTTGAAAGTTTGGCGTCATTACCTCATGGGTAATCGATGCGAGATCTACTCCGACCACAAGAGCCTAAAATACATATTCACCCAGAAGGAGCTGAACATGAGACAACGCCGATGGATCGAATTGATCAAGGATTACGACATGGAGATTCACTACCACCCCGGCAAGGCCAATGTGGTAGCGGATGCTTTGAGTCGATTGCCGTGCCAGTTGAACTCCATGCTCGCAACCGAACAGCCCAGCTTGCATCAAGAGTTTGAACAGTTCAGACTTGAGCTTGTTAGTGAAGGATTCCTAGCCAGCATAGAACTGCAACCCACCTTGGTTGGACAGATCAAGAAAGCCCAGAAGGACAACGCTAGCATTGACGGAATCAAGAAACAGATAGCCGCAGGAAAAGCCCCTGGATTCACCGTCGACGAAGCCGGAGTTCTTTGGTACAAAGAACGTCTCTGCGTACCATCGGACTCAGACTTGAAACAAGTCATCCTGCAAGAAGCCCATGACACCCTTTATTCAATCCACCCCGGAGGTACCAAGATGTACCAAGACCTGAAGGAGCAATTCTGGTGGCACGGAATGAAGAGAGAAATCAGCAGTTACATCGCCATGTGTGATATCTGTCAGAGAGTCAAGGCAGAGCATCAACGACCAGCCGGACTGTTGCAACCACTGCAGATTCCGGAATGGAAATGGGATTCCGTAGGAATGGACTTTATCACCGGACTGCCCCCAGCAAAGGCAATGATTCCATATGGGTAGTTGTCGATAGATTGACCAAAGTCGCCCATTTCATCGCCGTCAAAACCACCTACCAAGGCCCAAAGTTAGCTGAACTATACATCTCCAGAATAGTCGCCCTGCACGGAACCCCGAAATCGATAGTGTCAGATAGAGGATCACAGTTCACCTCAAGATTCTGGCAGAAAGTGCACGAAGGACTAGGAACCCGTCTGAATTTCAGCACCGCCTATCACCCTCAGACCGACGGACAGACAGAGAGAGTCAACCAGATACTGGAGGACATGCTGAGAGAATGCGTACTAGAATATGGATCCAAGTGGGAAGACTGCTTACCTTACGCAGAATTCTCTTACAACAACAGCTACCAAGCTAGCCTACAGATGGCCCCCTTTGAAGCCTTGTACGGAAGGAAATGCCGTACCCCCCTGAACTGGTCGGAAGTCGGAGAAAGCCAAGTTTTTGGCCCAGACGTTCTTCGTGAAGCCGAAGAGAAAGTGCACAAGATCCGAGAGTACCTCAAGACTGCGCAATCAAGACAGAAGAGCTACGCCGACAAGAGACGTCCGGAGATGACCTTCGAGATCGGAGACTTCGTCTACCTCAAGGTATCCCCCTTGAAAGGAATGCAGAGATTCCAGCTGAAAGGAAAACTCGCACCCCGATATGTCGGACCTTTCAAAGTCCTCAGCCGCCGAGGTGAATTATCTTATCAACTGGAGTTGCCTGAAGAAATGTCGGCTGTGCACGACGTGTTTCATATCTCACTCCTCCGGAAGTGCCTTGAAGTCCCGGAGAAGACCGAAGTGTTCAAGAACATCGATCACCGATCGGTGGATATCAACCAGGACTTGACATACCGCGAAGTGCCGATTCGCATCCTGGAGGAAGCTTACAGAACCACCCGCACCCGAAGCATCAAGTTTCTAAAGATACAATGGAGCAATCATAACGAGGATGAAGCCACATGGGAACGCGAAGATTTCATGAAGAAGGAGTACCCAGATCTCTTTAGTACCTAACTTTCTTTTCGATCTCGGGACGAGATCTTTTGTAAGGGGGAAGGGTTTGTAACATCCCAAATTTCAATAAAAGAAAGTTACAAGAATTCCAGAGAGCAAAATTTCAAACAAACAAAAACTTTTTAAATTGCATATAGTGCCATGCATAGGACTTGTGCATTTGATTGATATGCCATGATGATTGTTATTAGGTGTATAAGTTAAACCCTAAAACCCTAAGGTGATCATGAGAAGATCACAAACCAAATAAATCAAAAAGAGGAAGAAAATCAAATAAATACAAAACCCTAAAAACCCTCACATATGCTCTATGGCATTTTTATAAATTTTGACCCTAGACCAATTTGGTCTTCACCATTAGTTGAACTAGATGATACCCCGCGCGTTGCGGCGGGATTTGCATAAAGAAAAATTGAATATATTAGACAAATGAATAAGAACAAATTTGATTTTCTTCTGTAATTTACCACAACCTCTGCTGGGAAATTTGAAATAATTGCATGAGATTGATCAATGCATGACCAGAAAGAAATATAAGACGTGTGCTCTGAAGTAGGAGTTAGAACGGTTCAACAGTTGTCACGATTGTACAAATTAGAGCACCGCAGATGCAAGTTTTTTTTAGAAGAAAGAAAGTACCACATTCCACGTTGAAGTGTTTCTAGTACAATGTAAATGGCATTGCCGTACATAAATGGTTTACACATTCTTCTCGAATTACAAAAAACCCAGGATATTTGTAGACTAACCCAACCAATCTTCGCGAAAGACTGTAAATATATAGTCCATTAACACATAAAGAGTTGAAAGATTGGCGACTCCTGCACGTATCTTTCCGTATTTGTATTGCCATCCATAATTTTAGAGTTGAAGATGGGCCTCCAATAGAAGTCAAAACATCTAGCAAACCCTGCACCATGGAGTTGATGCCCTGATATTAGTTCATCAAGTGTATATTTTTCTTCACCCAATATGTATATACACATATCAGCTCAACTTGCACGCACAACCTTTTGTTGGAAAAATAATGCAAGTCTATATTGACAAATATTATAGAAAAAGGCACATGAATATTGAAGTTAAACAGTCAAACCTTGAACCATGCCAAACTGGCAAAAAGGTTAGACATTTCGTCCATGCCATATTTTCATCACCACTACCAAATTCCACTACATTCTAGTTGAGCCTGGTATGTTTTCGCCACCACTGGTAAAAAAGATAGCAGTATTTTAGTTCATGACTCCTCCTTACCTACATAATCTTATAAAATAAAAAATACATGCCAGCATGAGAATGCTATACAATATCTGAAAATACAAACCTTGGGTGGTGCTGATTTCATAACATGAATATACCAACAAATGAACTGCATCCGCGGCACACAAAAAAAATCTAGCAATACCATTTTCTTGACTATCCTTCATGTGAAATTCGTCTTGATCCACACCTGAACCAAACAGAAAGGGAAAGTTTGAAGTTCAATCGTTGTGAAACAAAATTAATGCTGTAATATTGTGCTACAATTGGAGGGCGGAAACTAAAATAAAAGGTAAATTAGAGGCATCTACTAATCCAATCCAATGTAAATTAAAATTTAAGAGCAGGAGATGAAAACTTGCATACGCACGGAAGCAGGAGAATTAAAATATACGCGGTACAGGCGATGATTGCTTGAATCCAATAAAAATAAATCGAGGGATTCGAGGTAGCAGCAGGCAGGATCAAACCAAATCGGATGCAGGGAAAAAAAGGCTAGCGGATCTCAAGCCAGAAATCCGGGGATTTGAGGCAGCGGCTGGCAGAATCATATCAAATCAGGTCCAGGGGGAAATGTCGAGCGGGTTTCAATCCGGAGCTCAGCCAGGCAGATTGGGAATATATGTTGAGGGATTGGAGAAAACAATGGGGGAATTAAAACGGGGAGCAGCCATGTACCATAGTGGAGGTGGGGGCGCAAGCAAGCAAGCGTTTGATGCGGACGGTAGCACGGCATGGTTTTAACCTGGAGGCTGCTCATGATGATTTGAATCGAGCAGTTTCCGGTCATGAATGTTGTGATTTATGGGCCAGTTTGATGAGCATTTGCGAGGGGAGGCCTTGGGTCGCGGCGGCAACATTTGTGGCGAGGAGTCCGGACTGTTAAGGTGGCGAACGATCGAAGAAGACGAACCGAGGTGGAGCGGTGGTGGGGGAGAGATCGATGGGGAGAGACGGAGAGTACGCGAGGAAGAGGAAGAGAGTCGGCCGGTTCATGGGCCGGTGTCGACCCATCTGGCCCAAGCGCATTGTTCTGCCGAGCAAGGGCCATCGGGCGAGCACGACCGTGTCGTCTGCCGCCATCGGGCGTGTGGGTCTTGCAAGCACGGGCGTGTCGTCTGCCGAGCAAGGCTCATCGGGCGTGTGGGTCTAGCGAGTAGAAATTTTATTCTGGTGACGTGGATCGCTGTGGGATCAGTAAAATGGGGCCATCTATTAAGAAAGAGAAGATAATGTTACTAAACACTTATTACAACTTTTGGAATCAAAGAATCACAAATCAAATGGATTTCAAATACAAAACTTGCTCACATATGATAATGGTCAAAACTGCAAATTATAGTCTGATCACTACTTTGAGCCTTGGCAATTCAAATTTCTCAAACCAAACCTTGCTAACTCTTTGCACCACTTCCAAGTCAACATCAAGGTGAACACTTTTTGTAAAGATCACCATGCCAAATTCTTTCTTGATCATTAGCTATGCTCAATCAAAGTTGCAACTTTTTAACATATGCAACAATCTCACACTTAGCCAATTTTGCAAAAACTTGAATTCAACAATGCCACCACCACACTTCATCACCTCTGATCATTTCTAACTCAATGAGACACTCACACTTCAAAACTTGCAACCATTTGAATTGAATCGAATTTGGACAAAATTCACAAATAATCATTATGTAACTATTTGACACTATTTGAAATAGTGCTCTACACAAACCTAATCTACACCACACTACTCTAAATGGTTCCCCTGCCCCCTCTCACCCTTAATGACAAATAGAAACCCTAAGGAGAGAGGAGAAGCAAGGTAGGGCATGGCCATGCCGGCCATGTCGCCACCCCGACAAGCTCCCCCTCTCCTCCTTCACTCTCTGCCTTGGCCATGGTGTCAAACGTCGCCACCTCACTCTACTGGAGCACCTAGAGCAAGCCATGGTCGAGGAGGAGCTAGACAGCCGCCGGAACGCGCGCGCCCAGTGGTGGCCACGCCATGCCGACGATGTCGCGCGTGGACACTCGCAGACGCGCCCTGGACACGCGCCGTCTGGCCACCTCGAGCACGCCCTGGACCACCTCGCCACAAGTTGAGCACCGCCGCACACGTACGTAGCCGCCAGACATGCTCTCGACCACGACCCGTACCCGTCGCCGCCGGAGACGAAGAGGAAACCCCGACGCGGACACCGCCAGACACGGGAACATTGCGACCGCGTTAGGCACCGCCTACCCTAGCTGTCGCCACCCAAAGGACCGTGGCGACGCCACGAACACACCTGCGCCCTCGCCTAGCTCGATAGCTCGCCGGAGAAGCCGCGCCATGGTCGCCCGCATCACTGCCCCGCCACCCTCTCTCAATCCTATAAATAGCACGTTCCCTGGAAGCAACGTGGACGCCGCCAGTACCCGGAGGTCGCCACCGTCGATTGGAGCCGTTCCAGGAGGAGCCGCCGGTACCAGGAGCTTCGCCGTCGTCCACAACGTCATCGAGCATACTGCCAGCCCTAGCTGGAGCTCTGGTTAGCTCTCCGACCCCCTAGGCTCGCCGCCAGCACGTCAGGTTCTCGTCGGAGAAGACGATGAACCTCGACCGTCGATCTGTGTTCTAATCCAACGTCCCATTTTAAAACGTACCGATTCGGGAGTTATGAGCCACTGACGCGTGGACCCCACGCTGTCAGCACGCCGCGCGTCTCTGGACCATGGTGGGCTAGACTGGGCCGTTTTAATTCGAATCTGGCCCAGTTTCATTTCCCGCCGGCCCTTTTAATTCAAACTCCATTTGAACTTTTACAAATAATTTCAATACTGCCCAAACTTTGAAATTCAATAGATTCAAATTGGCTTAACCAAATTCAATGAATTTTATATGGTTGGAAAGCTATGGAAAAGATCTACAGAATGCCACTGGTCCCATGACCAGATTAGTTGTAGAATTAATTTGATAAAAAGAAGTAGGCAGGGACTTTTCCCTAGTCAAATAATTATTAAAAATCAACCAAAATAGATATTAAGTTAATTCCAACTCTAATAGCTCACATTTGACTTACACCAATTGTTTATGCAATAAAATGGTGTGGTCACTTTGCATGATCATGCCCTAGTTTAATTAATGGACAATATGGCTAGTTTATGTAGTTGATATTGTCCAAAACTATTAAGTAAATCATATGAAGTATTATACTTCATTTAAACCTTGTCTCAAATGTATTCATGTGATTTTTGGACCCCTGGCCAAACTCACTTATATGAATTACTTAGAGAATTAAAACATATGTAGCATTACTAAATGGTATGAGGTGGTCTACCTCATTTAAGTCATTTTCTCAAATGATAAGGATGAATATTTGACTTAGGTCAATATGAGTTCATATATGATTGTTTGAGAAATTAAATCTTAAGAAGATTTCAATGAGAGGAAATTATTTCTCAAGAACCCTATGGAAACTATCATTTACATATTAAATGAAAAGAAGTAAATTCCCCTCAAGCAACACCACCCATGCACCCTAATTAGATTATGTATGTGCATAGAATAGTTTCTGTGTTTATTTGTGATACATGGAATAGCCATTGAATTAGTGAGTAATTATACTCGTATTCAAATTTAGACACGCTAGCACCGGAGAGTACACGGAAGAAGAAGGTTGCTACCAAGACGAGGAGGAGGAGAATTTTGAGAACTACCAAGGCAAGCTAATATTCTTGCAAAGTGCAAAGCCCCTTGGGGCAAGGCACCATGAATCTTACCTTTTCTTACATAAGCCTATCCCAAGTTTATACATTACAAGTTTTTACTTGTTTTCTCAAGAAGTTACTTTTATAGTTAACTTTGGTCAAAGTAAAGAGCTTTACTAGAGTAGTAAAGTTAGTCTCCATCAAGCAAAGCAAGATAGCACCCCTCATGATTTAGAGCTAGTGCTAATGAATAAAACTTGACTACTCTAGATGGGAACAATGTGACTTGAAATGAATTTGAAACCTTGGAATGATGATGCATTCCATTGAGTGATTTTTGAAAGTGAATATGACCAAGAGAAGATGGTGATTTTTGATAAACATGATATTGGTTTGAATGCGATACCTTTCCAATATTGAGTACCCCCACAATACCTGATTATGGGTAGGGCTTAACTGGAAGTTTATGCACCTTAGTATGGGGTTCCTCTGAACACACGTCATAGGGGTTACACTTGAGGCTTCCTCCGTTGTTGAGAAATGATGTGAAATTGAGGTGAATTGTACGGCCAAGCCCTGTGCAGTTCCCAGGTTGACAGTTGGTCTTCACTGGGAGGCCAAGCTCATAGGGAGAGGTGCTCATACTAGGATTTGTAAGTGAAAGGTTATGGTTGATGATCCGCGTATCGTGTTACGATGATTCGGGGTAATCCCGACGGATGAAATCAAATGTTGTGGCACAAGTGTGCAACCTCTGCAGAGTGTCAATCTATTCGAATAGCCGCGTCCACGGTTACAGACGGTTGGAAAGGCCATACAGTTTCTGATGTCATATCTTTGAAAATGATGTTGAAAAGAGATGGTGAAATTACTTGTGGTGAATTGAATTGAAATCACCACTTGAATGGTGGGAATGACACTAATGTTCCCACTTGAGTTAGTTATCACTTGAATAAGCTTTTCTCAAATACTTGTGAACTAAAACTGGCTTTATGCAAATAAACTAGAGCTTAGCAAACCATACTAGAAATGTCTAGCACTTACATTAGTATTAGTTTGCGAGTACTTGAAGTACTCACGGCTTTGTCCCTGGCTATTCAAATGGCCAGAGTATGAAGATGAACAAGGAGATGACCCGCAGGACGCCTACGACAACTAGGAGTCTTCCGACGTCAAGCGTTGGCCTGTGGACTAGAGAGTCCTTGTATCTTACGCTTCCGCTATGTGAACTTGTGTTTGTTCGTTGATCGATAGATCAACTATTCGTGTAATAAGGATCATGTGATTCCAAGTTGTAAGACTTTATGGTTTGTAATGAATGATGACTGTGATACTTAACTATTATGCCTCGCAACAACAATATTCCTGGGATTGCGATGTATGACATAATAGGCATCCGGACTTAAAAATCCGGGTGTTGACAGTGATACTAAGTTGCTTTTTAGAGTCATGATAACTTGCTTTTTCCTCAATTACATGCATCCTTTTTTATTTATTACTTTATGCCCATATTACTTGATTTCTAATTTTCGGTTCGCATTCACACTAAAGCAATGAATGTGGAGTTTGCACGCTATTCAACACGAACATTGGAATGGTAGGAAACTACCCACATATGGCTCTGAAAACATGCCGAACATTAGAAAGTTGATGGTGCAGACATGGGTGACTTCTCTGAAGAATACACTCAAGTGGATGGACATCATTGAAATAAATTGAGGTATGAAACATCACATTGTCTGCGAATACCGATTTTCCTGTCCCCACTGTTCCCCTTATTATGTCCCAGTCCAGCTTTACATGTCGCCGCGTTGTGACCTGGTAAGCCACATGTACCACACAAGGTGGTCTTCTTAGCAACCAACTCAATACCTGATGGGATTCTTCCTTTTGTCCGCCATTTAGTATTAGACCTGCGAGGGTTGAGGACAACCATACCTTCTCTACTAGGTTCAATCAAATCACTAGGTTGCTGCACAGACAATGTTTGGTTTGTACAAGACGATTTCTTCGCACGTAATGGACGTTGAGGCACAGCATGGTCAGACTTCATTGATGTTGTCTGATGTTGGGTGCTTGATGTTGGTTGTTGTGCCGAAAAATGTGCAGAATCTGAAGATATCCACACACGGGTATCATCAATGTTTGCAGTATGTGATGCCCAGGTGGATGGTGCAGGCTGTGGTCCTTTTTTGGAAGCACCTGCATTTCCTGCATGGCACACATTAGGAGCTGAAGTTGACGGGCAATGCACAATACGCACCGCTCTTTGTTGTGGAAAATTAGGAACTAGGTTTCGCTGAGCCATGCTTGCACTTGTTGTTTGCTGCAGAGCATTCAGATCAGTTGACGTTTGCTGCAGAGCATTAGGAGATGCTCTTTGCTGATGCATTTTTGGAGTTGCTGTTTGCTGTGGGGCATTGGGGTCTTCTGTTTGTTGCGGAGCATTAGGAGCTGTTCTTTGCCGGCGCATGCTTGGAGTTGCTATTTGCTGCGGGGCATTTGGGGTTGCTGTTTGTTGCGGAGCATTAGGAGATGCTCTTTGCCGGCGCATGCTTGGAGTTGTTGTTTGATGCGTGGCATTTGGGGCTGCTGTTTGTTGCGGAGCATTATGAGATGCGGTTGGATGTGGCGCACTAGTGCTTGGTTGCTGGGCATTCTTCTTCTTGCGAACCTTTTGTATTTGGACAAACTCATCTCTCATCTCCTTTATGTGCTTGTGAGCAATAGCTTCCGCTTGATCTGACTCACTACCTAATTTAGCCATTTTCACAAACGATGTTGACAAGTTTGCAAAACGCACCTTCTGACGTGACTGTTCAGGCATCACATCATCTTGCACTGGCCCAGTATGCATAGGCACATACTCTACTGCTTGCTGAGTCCATCTGCGCATGATGAACCTCTCCGGTATCGCATTAATTCCTACATGCGTGAACACTTTTAGCACGTGGCAGCAAAGAATACCATCACGCTGATACTTGCAGCAATCACAATTGTAGGCACCACCACTACCATTTACATAGTAGTTTCTGGACCCATAAGGGTAGCATCTGAGGTTGTTAGGAATTAATTCATACATGTTTGTTCCAATCACTTACACATCGTATCAACCAATAAGTCCAAACTCCAGCATGAACCTGTGGAAGATGTCCCTTGTATAAACTGCCATCGCATGCTTTTCTATCGGGAAAGTTGTTCTTGGCTGAACCTCAAGCTCATATGTCCTGTAATCATTATTGCCCTCCTTACCCAATAACTTGGACTGACTTTTCTCATACTGCCTCACAAAGTGCTTGATTGAATTTCCTGGATTAATGCACCGCTTTAAAACAACGTTGAATCCCTCGCTTCTTTGAGTTGACTGCAAGAAGGGGAAGAAGCGATGCCTGAAGTTACATGGAACCCATGTATGAGAATTACTCTTCAACCAAATGAATGTTTCATTCTGCGACAAGTCCCTTTTCTGAATCAGTTCTACCCAGTTTGCTTCAAACTCTTCTACAATCATACTCTCGTCAACACATTCATTGAAATCTTCCGCCAGGCCTGGACGTCGTCCTAGGAATGATCCAAGTTTCTCATTAGCTTTCTCCATTATGTGCCATCTGCAGTTTTGATGGCAACATAATGGAAAAATAGCAGCTATTGCAGTCCTCATAGCCCAATCTTGGTCTGTTATTATGTTGGTTGGTTGCTTCCCTTTCATTGCTTTCAAAAAGACGCAGAACAACCATTCAAAACTTTCTTCCTTTTCATCTCTTAGGAAACCACAACCCAAAATAAATGACTGCCCATGTCTATTTATACCAATGAATGGTGCAAACGGCATGCTAAAGATATTTGTACAGAAAGTAGTGTCGAACGAGATGCAATCATGGTATGCTTCTGCATATGCTTTTCTTGCCAAACTGTCAACCCAAAAAATGTGTTCAACTCTGTTTTTTGAATCGAAGGAGAATTCGTAGAAGAATTCTGGGTCTTTTTGCTGCAACTCTTTGAAATACTCAAGTGTCACTTATGTGAAGCTCTTTGTTCTCGCTTGTGAATGATGACCTCAAGTTTGATATTGTTCTCGGGCCATAGGGTACAATGCAATCTTCACCATAAAATTAAGACATCACCTCCATCATGCGCCCTGTAAATGTTTTTTGCCAGTGTTATATTTAATGTTTTTGCACTGTACAAGTTAATTATGTTGATGCTCGAGATACATATTCCTTCAATTTATTGCGTACCTTTTAACCTACATTGTACCTTATTTCATAACTTCAACTCTACCAAGTTACAAACTGATGCTAAACTAAATTGCACACTACCCGACATATTTTTTTGGCTAAGTGGCGTATTGTACTTAACACATTTGGTTCTTTTTTATAAGATCACATGTTCATAAATTTGCCTAGTTGCATACACATGCACAAGTAAATTGCACACTACTATTGCCTAAGTTGCATTCCACATTGAATTAATTTGTTTTCTTCCTCATGTTGATGTACTACTTAGTAGCATATATTACTACAAACTACAAGCTCAGTGAAGGCATAGAGGTTGGCATACAAACATGTGTCGAAGTTGCAGTTGTGAAGGCATCTTAGAAATTCTTTCTCATCTCTTGGAATTCCTCTGTGAGATCTCAAGTATTTTTATCAAAGATTCGCAATCATTGGATGGTTATGCTCCGCAATAAAATAAGTCGCCTCCCACTTGTTATTAATCAATTTCACAAACATTCTAGCTCGACACTTTGTCTGCTTGATGGTTTCTCTCTTTCGCTTAACCCCAAACTTGCTGGCAGTTTTTTTCTTTGATGGTCCAACTTCCTATTCCTCATCGTTATCATTGTCAAGCTGAACAGGGCTACATCTTCAGTAAATGCCATTCTTTCTTGCTCCATTTGTTCCTCAGTTTTTGGTGTGCGATACTTGTTGCACACGAACTGCTGCTTCTCAAGTTCATTTGTATGTGCTTTCTTTTTTGATGTATTATTCTCGATAGAGAATCCCAATTTATCATTGTAGTGAGCTCTTGCATTAGCTAGGGTATCAAATCGCATACTAAGAAAAGGTTCTTGAGGACTGGACAAAATTTCTTCGGTGATTCCAACTGCTTCTCCATCACTTCCACCTTCAGCAAAATCTGGTTTGGTGGTGGTATCTGTAGGAAAAGTTATTGTAGGGAAGCTTTGGTTTCCAGCAGTTGCTGCTTGCTCTCCGTTGTGTTCATGTCCCCTGCCACTATATCTGTCAGAATCATCAACCACAACTTCATGGACATCAAGATCTGGGTCCTGAGATTCGCCTACAACTGGTTCTGGGACAACTTGAGTGCAAAATAGCGATTCCACATCGTCCATTTCAACATCTTCTCTAGGTGTAGCATTAAGATCCAAGCCCGACATCTGCGGAATGACAATCTAAGTTAGCTTTTCAGTTTTTTTAACAAATAGAATTCCATGCAAGTTATAGAAGTAATTTGGATACAATGTCTCATTTGTGACAGCACTCAGATTACTAGCAACTATATTGATATTTTCTTGTCATGATGCAGATAACTATGGTGGCAGCATGAGAAAACAAGCTAAGAGAAGGTTCCTAACTCGACACCCGCAACTTTATGCCCAAAGTCAGATAAGACAGATGCAGATAACTATCAGTGCTCAGATTTTGCAAGTCAAGCTAGCTACTTTTGCATGTCAAGTCCTTTTTGTTTTGAGATTGAGTTGGAAAAAGATGTATCCAGGAACATCTTCTACAATGCTTGATCTTAGGGTAGTTTCTAGTAAATGCAAACTACTACCTATTATCATCACCTACATGTATGTTGCAATTTTGGGGAGTTGAAACATGCACTTTTTTTAGCTTTTCTACTTGCACCTGTTACTATGATGCTTTTACAAGTATGCACATCAAGTTTGATGTTCTCACAAGCATGTGTAGATTTTCTCTACTTTTTTTTGCACAATCTACTGAGTTCTTTTTTCAGCATACAAAGGGGGGTTATTCTGTAGATGCACTTGTCGTATTCTGTAGAGAGATATGGGAGGCTTTTGCTACTGGAAATCCTCTAGAGTTTTGCTCCTGAGAATCCACATATCTGGAGGATGCTAAAGATGTAGGAAGTAGGGCTGGTGATTTCTAGTTAAGAAAGTACCTTCTTGATCTGGAGGATGCACGAATTTGAAGCTTTAGATGCTTGACTTGCCTGATTCAGGAAGTTTTCATGGAGATTTGCAGGGAGGAAGACAGATCAATGTCCTTAGACAAAGCATTGATGTTTTATCCCTAGTGGCAACAGCACATCCACAACCTTAGAACTTTCTGTCACTGTCCCAGATTCAATGGAGGCATGAACCCACTATCGAGCATAAATACTCCCTCTTGGAGTCACAAGTATCAACTTGGCCAGAGCCTCTACTAGCAACGGAGAGCATGCAAGATCATAAACAACACATATATGATAGATCAATAATCAACTTGACATAGTATTCCATATTCATCGCATCCCAACAAACACAACATGTAGCATTACAAATAGACGATCTTGATCATGATAGGCAGCTCACAAGATCTAAACATGATAGCACATGATGAGAAGACAACCATCTAGCTACTGCTATGGACCCATAGTCCAAGGATGAACTACTCACACATCATTCCGTAGGCGATCATGGTGATGTAGAGTCCTCCGGGTGATGATTCCCCTCGTATCGTGGCTCTTGGTGATAGGGTTTTCACGACGGAGAGTTTAAGTAGGCGGAAGGGCAGAGTCGGGGGGCGCACGAGGGGCCCACACCATAGGGCGGCGCGGGCCCCTCCTTGGCCACCGCCTTGTGGTGTCGCCACCTCGTGGCCCCACTTCGTATCTCATTCGGTCTTCTCGAAAGCTCCGTGGAAAATAAGACCCTGGGCTTTTGTTTCGTCCAATTCCGAGAATATTTCCTGTGTGGGATTTCTGAAACCAAAAACAGCAGAAAACAGGAACTGGCGCTTCGGCATCTTGTTAATAGGTTAGTGCCGGAAAATGCATATAAATGATATAAAGTGTATATAAAACATGTGAGTATTGTCATAAAACTAGCATGGAACATAAGAAATTATAGATACGTTTGAGACGTATCAAGCATCCCCAAGCTTAGTTCCTACTCGCCCTCGAGTAGGTAAACGATAACAAGGATAATTTCTGAAGTGACATGCTATCATAATCTTGATCAATACTATTGTAAAGCATATGAGATGAATGAAGTTATTCGAAGCAATGGTAAAGACAATGATTAAACAACTGAATCATATAGCAAAGACTTTTCATGGATAGTACTTTCAAGATAAGCATCAATAAGACTTGCATAGGAGTTAACTCATAAAGCAATAAATTCTTAGTAGAATGTTTTGAAGCAACATAAAGGAAGATATAAGTTTCAGCAGTTGCTTTCAACTTCAACATGTATATCTCATGGATAATTGTCAACACAAAGTAATATGGTGAATGCAAATAAGCAAGTATGTAGGAATCAATGCATACAGTTGACACAAGTGTTTGCTTCTAAGATAGAAAGAAGTAGGTAAACTGACTCAACATAAAGTAAAAGAAAGGCCCTTCGCAGAGGGAAGCAGGGATTACTATTTTTGTGCTAGAGCTTTTTATTTTGAAAACATAGAAACAATTTTGTCAACGGTAGTAAGAATTCATATGTGTTATGCATAAGACATCCTATAAGTTGCAAGCCTCATGCATCGAATACCAATAGTGCTCGCACCTTGTCCTAATTAGCTCGGATTTTCATGGATTATCATTGCATTACATATGTTTCAACCAAGTGTCCCAAAGGGGTACCTCTATGCCGCCTGTACAAAGGTCCAAGGAGATAGATCGCATTTGATTTCCCGTTTTTGATAGATCTCAACTTAAGGATGCAAACAGCTGTTGCGCTGGCTCAGTCCTCACAGTTGAGCTTAGCGGCAATGAGCGGAAACTTGGGCTCACCGGCATTCAAGCCAACAAATGAAACAAAGGACATTGTGCTGGATCCGGCTTACCCAGAGCGCACCGTTCGTATCGGTGCCGGCCTCGATCAAGCATAGGAAAGCGCGCTCGTCAGCTTCCTCCGTGAGAATCGGAATATCTTTGCCTGGTCAACTGAAGACTTGGTAGGTGTTCCGAGGGAGCTGGCTGAGCACTCCTTGAACGTTCGGAAAGATGCCAAGCCGGTGCGACAACCCTTGCGCCGGTTCGCTGAAGATAGAAGAAAGATCATAGGAGAAGAGGTAACCAAACCGCTTGTTGCCAAATTCATTGTGGAGGTCACGCACACAGAGTGGCTGGCCAATCCGGTGATGGTTGAAAAGAAGAAAGATGAGAACCTGGAGGCAAAAGCTCCGAAGGTGTGGCGCATGTGCATCGACTACACCAACCTGAACAAGGCTTGCCCAAGAGATCCTTTTCCTTTGCCACGAATCGATCAAGTGATTGATTCAACCGCTGGGTGTGAGTTGTTGTCCTTCCCGGATGCCTATTCCGGTTTCCACCAGATTCCCTTGAAAAAGGAAGATCAAAATAAAACTGCGTTCATTACCCCGCACGGGCTTACCGCTATATCACTATGCCTTTTGGTTTGCGCAACGCCGGTGCAACGTACCAGCGCCGTATGCAAAAATGCTTGTTTGATCAAATCGGAAAGAATGTGCAGGTGTATGTGGATGACATCGTGATAAAAACTAAGGTAAAAGATACCCTGATCGATGATCTCCGGCAAACGTTTGATAACCTAAGAAGGTTCCGGATGAAACTCAATCCGGCAAAATGTACCTTCGGTGTTCCTGCCGGCAAGCTGCTGGGTTTCCTCGTCTCAAGCCGAGGCATTGAGGTCAATCCGGTTAAGATTAGGGCAATTGAAAGAATGACAATACCACAGGATCTGAAGGACATACAAAAGTTTACCGTAAGCTTAGCATCGCTAAGCCGGTTCATAAGCAGGTTAGGAGAAAAGGCCTTGCCGTTGTACGCCTTAATGAGAAAATCCGATAAGTTCGTCTGGACCCCTCGAGCAGTACGCAGCATTCAAGGAGCTGAAAACGATGTTAGCTACCGCGCCAATATTGGCTTCGCCGTTGGAAAGAGAACCGATGTTGTTATACATAGCAGCAACCAACCGGGTCGTGAGTGTTGTTGTGGTAGTAGAAAGAGAAGAGGAAGGAAAACCGTCCGCAGGCCGGTATACTACCCGAGCGAGGTGCTCTCCCTCTCAAAGCAAAACTACCCGCACTTCCGTAAAATGACCTATGGCGTGTTTATGGCCGCCACAAAGCTCAAGCACTACTTCGAGGAACATCCTATGAAGGTGGTGAGTGAAGCACCCATCTCTGACATCATGTGCAACAAAGACGCCAGCGGCCGGATTGCAAAATGGGCGATCCGTGATATCACCATACGTGCCGGTGTATGAAAGAAGAGATGCCATAAAATCACAAGCTTTGGCTGATTTCCTTGTTGATTGGGCGGAGATGCAATACAAACCGCCGGATCGAAGATAGAGTACTCGGAAAATGCACTTTGATGGATCCAAGCTCAAGGAGGGTCTAGGTGCCGGTGTGGTGCTTACTTCACCAAAAGGAGACCACCTCCGGTATGTTTTGCAAGTACATTTCAGGGCATCGAACAATGTCGCTGAATATGAAGCTTTGATCCATGGGCTTAAGGTCGCAAAAGAAATCGGTGCGCACCGGATCATTTGCTATGGAGATTCAGATCTTGTGGTACAACAGTGTTCCGGAGATTGGGATGCAAAAGATGCCAACATGGCCTCGTACCGGTTTCACGTGCAAAAGATTGCCGGATTCTTCGAAGGTTGTGAGTTTCACCATGTACCGCGTGCGGAAAATGAAGCTGCGGATGCTTTGTCCAAGATAGGCTCATCCCGACAAGAAATTCCTCCCGGAATAGCTTTGGCACACTTGAGAGTACCATCAATCAAGCCAAGTCCAGAGTCGGAATCAATTTTTGTACCGGAGTCACACGTGGTGCCCATGGATATCGATGAAGGGAACCCGGGACTGCTCCGCAAACCCGGGACCGCTCCGGCAAGCTCGGGGACTGCTCCGGCAAGCTCGGGGACTGCCGTACCCGTACCGGAAGAAATGATGCTGGTGGATAGCATGGAGATAGATGCACCGGTGTTTTTGGTTCGAGAGATACCGTCATGGGCTAAACCTATTAAGGAATTCCTAATCAACGGCACCTTGCCGGCCGATGAAAATGAGTCAAGGAGGATACAAAGAAGGTCCAAAGCTTACACATTCATCAATGGTGAGGTGTACAAGAGAAGCGTTACCGGTGTCCTTCAAAGATGTGTGGAACCGGAAGAAGGGAAAGAGATGCTTGAGGAAATTCACCAAGGAGAATGTGGGCACCATGCCTCATCAAGGGCGCTAGTAGCAAAGGTATTCCGGCATGGGTTTTATTGGCCCACTGCTTTGGAGAACGCCGAGGATTTGGTAAGAAAATGCAACGGCTGCCAGAGGTACGCCAAGCAAAATCATACCCCAGACATCCGGTTTAAAGACAATACCGTTAACATGGCCATTCGCCGTTTGGTGCCTTGACATGGTTGGCCCATTCAAGATCGCAAGAAGCAAGCATGACCCACATCTTGGTTATGGTGGATAAGTTCACCAAATGGGTAGAAGTGAAACCCATCGCAAAGTGTGATGGGCATACAAGCAGTGAAATTCTTGAAAGATGTCATCTTGCGGTATGGATACCCGCACAAGATCATTACCGACAATGGAACCAACTTTGCTCAAGGTGAGTTCAAAAGGTTTTGTGAGGATAAGAATATCCGGTTGGATTTGTGCTCGGTGGCACACCCACAAGGCAACGGCCAAGTGGAAAGAATGAATGCTTTGGTACTCTCCGGTATCAAACCCAGACTCATTGACGCAAGTGGAAAAATCACCGGGTGTTGGCTTGATGAGATACCATCGGTGCTGTGGAGTATAAGAACAACCCCAAACCGGTCTACCGGATACACTCCGTTCTTCATGGTTTATGGAGCGAAGCGGTCATACCAACCGACATCATCCATGATTCACCAAGAGTACAGCTCTATACCGAGCAAGAGGTCAAAGAGGCCGGAGAAAATGATGTGGACTTGCTAGAAGAAGCAAGAGAGCTGGCTTTGGCAAGAACAGCCATTTACCAACAAAACCTCAGACGCTATCATGACCGGAAAGTTAATCCAAGAGTTTTCCGGGAAGGAGATCTTGTGCTTCGCCTAGTGCAGCGCACTGAAGGCCGGCATAAGCTCTTGCCACCTTGGGAAGGTCCCTTCATTGTAAGCAAGGTGCTTCACAATGATGCATACTACCTAATTGATGCACAGGAGTGGAAAGAAGGAAAGGCGGACAAGTCCGGAGAGGAGAGCAAGCGTCCATGGAACATAGCTCGTTGCGTCCTTTCTACTCTTGAAGTGGTGGTGTAAGAAGTTCCTTTTTGTACCTTATATGCTATGAATAAAAGATGCCGGAACATTGAATGAGTCTCGGGGACTACCCCAATAAGATTGCATGTAACTTGTCTATTTTTTCAGTTTACCGGTTGCTTATTGAATGTTTTATCTTTCCGGTTTAGTAGTGTGCTAAATCCTACCGGAGTCTTCGACTCTGCTGCTGTCCGCAAACCGGCTTCATGGCAAGCAAGATAAACCGGTAGGAGATAAGCACATGAACTGCGAAAAGGGAGAGCAGGAAAGAACAATCCGGAAAATCTAACTAACCTCGGCTAAACCGGTTTTTTGCAAAATTTCAAAGTTATTTCTAAGTTCAAGAAGATGCTTGTTTGGTGAAAGAACCTTGTGCTCATACGCCAAAGAACGCCCAGAGAAGGCAGGCAGAGCCAAGGCAAAAGAACCAAGTATGCATCAAATTGGATGCGGAAACAATTGGGAAATCTTTGCAGTGCAGGATAAAAGCAGAACCAAAAGGCAAATGTGCTAAAGCAACTTAGAAATACTTAGCTACCGGTATAACTTACCGGCAGGAAATGTTGTACGGCAACCACAAGCGAACTTAAGGTTTTACATCATAAGCCCCGGCATACCGGGGCAGAATTTAACAAACATTGTTTTTGAGACAAGCAGGGCCAACAGATAAGTCACAGGCAAACATGTGATAAAGGTCATCAGGCAGCGGGGGCGTCGGGTGGAGCAGCACCGGCCTCGGCATCTTCAGGGGGAGCAGCGCTGGCTTCGGGAGCTTCCGGCGGCACATCCTCGGCGGCCTCATCTTCATCTCCCTCGTCTTCTTCTTCCTCATCGCTGAGGTAGTCCTTGACGCCGTGGGGAGGAGGGATGAAGGTGCGGACTTCGGCATACTCAGCAAGCCGGTATGCCCGGTCCTGCCGCTCGCGGCAAGCGCCGGATCCGTGTCCGTAGGAGCATCTGCGCGTACGCCTTGGAGAGCATCCAGATCCAGAGCAGGATACCATGAGCACGCGGAGCGCAGCGCCGTGTCAGCTCCAGCACGAGCCGCGGAGCATTGCCACTCACGGATCCGGTGCCCGGCATCTTTGAGCCGGTTGGCAGTGAGCGTGATGTTCTCCGGCAGCTCCTCCTCAGGCCACAGCACCTTGAAGATTTGGATGGCGGCAGTTAGGCAGGTCGGCAAGAAGCCGGTCGACGCAGCGCATGTGTTGGACCCGCGCCGAGAGGGCGACAAGATAGTCGTACCCATCCCAGGTGCGCGTCCATATTGGGAAATTCCCGCGCAATCCGATCCTCCCTCACCTTCTTCACGGCATAGACCTGAGATTCTGGGAAATGCTCTGAGGAAGAAGTAAGGAAAAAGCATAAGCATGAAATACCGGAAGAAACTATGTCGGAAGAAGCAAGGAACAAAGATGCATTCTCAAAAGAAGAAAGCTTATAAGCGAAAAAAGGGGCAAGGCAGGAGCTTACGGAGAGCGAGCGCATCTATCTTCATAACCAACCGATCGTATTCCCGGTGATCGGTGGTCATGGTCTCAATGAGACGCTCCGCCGCTTTCCGCGCCTTCCTCTCCTCATCTAGCTCTGCCGTCGAACGGTGTTGGAGTTCGTGGAGTCATCCACAACCTCCGCCAACCTCGGCCTCAGCCGCAACTCCGGGCGTCCTTCATGGCTTGATCATGCCGGAGCGCGGCCTGTATGGCCTGTTCCTTAAGCTCCCCCAAGGCGGTCTTCTGGGCCTCCAGCGCCTCGTTGTGCTCCTTGAGGAGCTGCTCCTTCTCGCCTAAGTACCGGAAAGAAAAGTCTTAGCAAGCAACACTAGAAAGGAAGGTTAGCGTAAAAAGAAAGGATGGTACCTTGAAGCTTGGCAACCCGGGCCTTCGTGGCCTCGAGGCTAGCTTCCGAACAACCGTTAAACAAAAAATGCGTAGATATCAAAGAAGGAAACATTCCGGTGAAAAGATGCCGGGGGAAAAAGAAACAATACCAACCTTGGCAGTGGCTGTGGGCCTCAGCAAGGTCCCGATGCTCCCACAGAAGCTCCTCAAAGAGTTGCTTCCGGGCGTCAGCAGTGCTCTGTTCAAAGGAAGGTGGTTATGAGAAAGAAAGAAACAAGGTTTCAACCCGAAACTCGGGGACTGGCAGTGCCGGTTTTGTGCTAAGTTTCTAAGCTAAGTTTTGCGCTAAGAACAAGGTTCTTAACCCGAAACTCGGGATCGGCAGTGCCGGTTTTGCGCTAAGTTTTTAGGCTAAGTTTTGCGCTAAGAACAAGGTTCTTAACCCGAAACTCGGGATCGGCAAGTGCCGGTTTTGCGCTAAGTTTCTAAGATAAAGTTTTGCGCTAAGAACAAGGTTCTTAACCCGAAACTCGGGATCGGCAGTGCCGGTTTTGCGCTAAGTTTCTAAGATAAAGTTTTGCGCTAAGAACAAGGTTCTTAACCGAACTCGGGATGCAGCGGTTTTGCGCTAAATTTCTAAGATAAGTTTTGCGCTAAGAACAAGTTCTTACCCGAAACTCGGGATGCGACCGGTTTCGCGCTAAGATTTTAGATAAGTTTGCGCTAAAAGCCGTTTCACCACAAAACTCGGGACAGGAGAATAGACAAGATCCGGAAAGAAAAGAAACCGGCATCAACAGTAAGTTATAAAAGAGAGTTAGTAAAACTTACCACCACATTGTTGGTAGCATCGTACCGTGCACCGTCGAACTCTTTCATGGCGCGTTTAAGCCGAATGAAATGTTCTTCGCTGGACCGAGCCCCGGCAGGATCCGGTGCCGAAGGCGATCCTTTCCCGAGCCGCGGGTTGAAGCGGAGATATCCGCCTCATTCCACTTCTCGGGCATAGGGGAGAAGGTGCCCCAGTGTCCTTGCCCGCGCGCTTCGGATCAACAATCCGGCCCAGGAGGCCGGTGGGCTTGTCCTGTGCGGCGAGGGCAGCAGGGCCGACGTGCAGCACCACGTCCCCCGAGCCGCCTGAGGCGGCGCCCTCCACAGCCTTGCCACGGGAAGCCCCGGGCTTGAGGAACTTGGTGATCTTGGGGGTCCCGGACGGCGCCGGTTGCTTGGCCGCGGAAGGTCCTTGGCTGGGCGGCGGTGTCGGCGTGGCCTCGGGAGCAGGAGAAAATACCGGCGCGGAAGTATCCGGCGCGGTGGGGGAAGAGCTTGGCTGTTTCTTCTTCATCTTCGGGGGAGGAGGAACCAGAGGTTCCGCCTGCCCGGCATCAGTCTGGCCAGCGCCGATGTTGCTGGCGCCGGTATCTTGAGTCTCTGGAAGGGAGGTGAGGTCCTCCTCCGCGCGGTGATCTGGAGGTGTTGGGGCCGCGCGCCCCGAACTTGTAGTGCCTCCCGAAGGGGAGGCAGAGGTGTTGCCGGCACCAGATAGTACCGGACTTGAGTGAGGAGGAGGAGGAGTTGAAGTCCTCGCGGAGCCGGCGGAGCCGGAGGAGCCAAGCTCAAGCGCAGGGCTGAAAGAAAGGAAAAAGAGAACGAGTTGGAAAAAAGCAACCGGAGAAGAACTCGGTGGAAACAAAGAGAGTATAAAGAAGAACTAAAAACTTACCCGAAGACATCGGCATCCGCCTCTGCTTGTAGCGCTTGGTGCCAACCTGCTTCCCTCCTATGACTTCAGTCCGAGGACGTTTGCCAGAGGGAGCATGGCTGGGGCCGGCGTCAGCGGCTGGGGGATCACTCTTCTGGCCTTCGGCCATGAGGTTATCCAAGAACTCATCCCCAGCCTCGGCTTGCAGAGGAGGCACATGCTCATGGACCTGTGGGTTGTTGCTGTCTGAGGGAATGTCTACAGAATGGAAATAACGAAAAGAGCATAAGAAAACGAACAGAAAAGCTACCTCAAGTATGGTCAAATCATCAGACGAACCAGCCGGTTCCGGCGGAGACTTGCCGAGGCGGGAAGCTGGAGTCCGGCCCATCCTTAGATCCAGCCAATGAATGACAGGATCCGGATCGTACTTATCCAGGGGCCTCTTCTGGACGGGGCCTCGCCGGTCTGAATCAATCCGGGGGAAGCGGGCCTTGGCCTGAAAACAAAGGAAGAAAGAAAGATTAGACACAAGTGCAAAAGCTACCGGTAATACGACCTAAGCCGCATATCTTCTTACATCTTTGGACGGAGGATTCTCGGCGCCGAGAGGGCAAAGGCCCCACTCCCAGTCATCCGGCATGTCCGTTTGGCAGATTTGGCTTGCCTTTAGGACCACGTCCTTTTTGCTCAAGGCCAGGCCGGTGATCTTGGTGGGATCACCGGGGCCGTACATCTCACTAATCTTGTGAGCGCGCTGCTGGAGGGGAAGCACCCGGCGGCTGATGAAGGTGCGGATGATATCGTCGGAGCAGATGTTGGTGTCCTTCATCAACCTCAGCATGAAGCGCACCACCCGGTTCGTCTCGGTATGATCCGTACCGGGGTTGTACTGCCAATTGGTCTTGGCGGGCGGCGCCGGGTTGAACGCCGGCAAGTTGATGAGGTCCTCGTCGCCCGCGTTCTTCACATAAAAGAACGTCGTCTGCCACAACCGGCAGGACTCGAGGCCATTGAACTTAAAAAAGGGGCTCCCTTGGCGGGAGCCGATGATGCAGGACCCGCATTGAACGGGGGGTTTGGGCTTAGGAATGTCCTTGCCCTGGACCGAGTTGATCCGGAGGGAGAAAAAGCGGGCAAACGTCTCTCGAGCGGGACGGATGCCAATGTAGCCCTCCATGAAGGCCACAAAACAAGAAAGGTAAAAACGGCATTGCCGGGAAGGTGGTGAGGTTGGAGGCGATAGAAGTTGAGGAATTGACGAAAGAAATCAGAGGCAGGAAGGCCGAAGCCACGCTCAAAATGAGCTAGGAAAACAACAGCTTCACCGGGTTCGAGCACCGGTTGGATCTCGTTGCCTGGAGGCCGGCAGATGACTCCTTCCGGAATCCTTCTAGACCGGTAGAGCCAGTCGATCTCATACTGGGTCACGTCGGAACCTCTCCAGGCTCCGCGTGTCTTGTCCTTTCCGGAGGCCCGGCTAGATGTGCCGGCCTCTTGTTTCCGGCCGGATGCCCGATCCATCCGGGCGAGGTCTTCGGTTAACCCGTCGGAGGTGCTACTACCTTGGTTGCTAGAGGTGGCAGCGGGGAGAGACCCTTCGCTAGACATAAGGATCTAGGAGATGCCGAAATCTACCGAGAAACAGTTTTCCCCAAACGGACCCTCGCGCGAAGATCTACGAATAAGAAGAAAAGCAAAACAAAGAACGGATAAATACTCTACCGCCCCCAAGATCCGAAGTGCAAGAAAGAAAGGGGTAAAGGCGCATCGGGCCTAACCCGAGGCGGCGGAGTCGCGGAGGAAGAGGTTCGCCGGAGGAACGGCAAGCCTGCGGCCAGCGAGGAAGTCCGTCGACGGCGAGGCGGAGAAGTTCTCGAAGAAGTACGAATGCAGCGTACGCGGAGAGCGCGCTGCAGAGGGTTCCCGCACGAGGAGGTCCGGCGGAACGGCGGCGTGAGTTCGCCGGGCGACGGGCTCGAGCGAGCGGCGGCGGACGGAGAACGGTGAAGGCACGGAGTCGAAGAGCACCGTGCGCGAGGAAGTGGAGAATGCGAGAAGAGGAAGAACGGGCGGCGGTTGCGCTTATAAAGAAGAAGGGGAGTGGGCTGAAAACCGCTGGGCCGTGGCGGTTCGCCTCGCGGCCCGCGGCGGTTCGCACCATGGGCCGCCACGTGTCGGAGAAATACACGCGAAAAGATAAGAGGCCACACGGAGGCACACAGGAGATCCAGAACGGCTAGTGGGATCCGCAGCGGTGCATTAAATGGGCGCGCGGGAGTCGAAGCGAAATGACAACTGACACTGGCGCGTCAGTCACAGTGCGCATGTCTCTGTCGGCGCGGGGCCCGAGATATTCTCGACTTCGCCGAGGAGGTGTTTAATGGTTAAGATACCGGAAGACAAGATACCGGGGAATGACTTGCGAGGAAAAGATAAGGAAGATCCGGGCAAAGATGCCGGACCCGAGCCTAACGCCGGATGGATCAAACCGGTATCCAAAGACGTAAGAACTCGGCATGGTCCGTTGGATAGAATCCGCCGGACTATACCAGCTTCGGGGACTAATGTTGGGGGGATGACCCCCGTATGCCAAAGGCATGCCAAACCGGATGGTTTGAGCCATCGAGATACCGGTTTAATGTTCTTACCGGAAGCCCGGTAGGAATTTGGGAAAGCAAGCTAGGCCGGAATCCCCAAGGGGGTATGCTGGAACCCGGTAAAGAAGATACCGGAAAGGAGAGCTCCGTCGGCAGGACTCGGTCAAAGATTCTCTCCAGAGCTAGAAGACAAAGATGAGCTAAACAAAGTAACTTTAGACGAAGGGCTGACGATAAAGAGAAGGATGACGGTCAAAGAAGCCGGAGGACGTCAGCGCCCCTGATTAAAGAGGACTCCGGTGTCATCTATGATTAAAGTAGCTTTGTAAAGTAGTTTGTCTAGTCAAAGATGCCATTAGGGTTTCTTGCCCTGTAAGCCACCTCTCCCCTATATAAGGAGAGGGGGTAGCCCTTCTTACATACACGCGCATGAACACAGAATAGCTTGTACTGAGAAACTTGTAACCTGTTTAGATCAATAAAGATGATGATCTAGAGCGAGTTCTTCCTTGTGTCTTTCTTCTTCAACCTCTGGCCCTGGCCAAGTTCTTGAGGAAACCATCCGGAAGTTCGTCACACCTGATCACAAACCCTCCCCCGAATCCTCTTGCGTCCATTCGGCCCCAACTTAAGCCATCCTATGGCATCTGTCTGTTCACCACGATGACAGATAATGGACTCCTCTTTAATGCATAAGCATTCAACAACAGATAATATCCTCATAAGAGATTGAGGATTAATGTCCAAACTGAAACTTCCACCATGATACATGGCTTTAGTTAGCGGCCCAATGTTCTTCTCTAACAATATGCATACTCAAACCATTTGATCATGATAAATCACCCTTACTTCAGACAAGACGAACATGCATAGCAACTCACATGATATTCACCAAAAGTGTGATAGTTGATGGCGTCCACAGAAACATGGTAACCGCTCAACAAGCAACTTATAAGAAATAAGATACATAAGCTACATATTCTTTACCACAATAGTTTTTAAGGCTATTTTCCCATGAGCTATATATTGTAAAGACAAGGAATGGAATTTTAAAGGTAGCACTCAAGGAATTTACTTCGGAATGGCAGAGAAATACCACATAGTAGGTAGGTATGGTGGACACAAATGGCATAGGTTTTGGCTCAAGGTTTTGGATGCACGAGAAGCATTCCCTCTCAGTACAAGGCTTTGGCTAGCAAGGTTGTTTGAAGCAAACACAAGTATGAACTGGTACAACAAAACTTACATAAGAATATATTGCAAGCATTATAAGACTCTACACTGTCTTCCTTGTTGTTCAAACACTTCACCAGAAAATATCTAGACTTTAGAGAGACCAATCATGCAAACCAAATTTTAACAAGCTCTATGGTAGTTCTTCATTAATAGGTGCAAAGTACATGATGCAAGAGCTTAAACATGATCTATTTGAGAAAAACAATTGCCAACTATCAAATTATTCAAGACCATATACCAATTACCACATTAAGCATTTTCTGTTTCCAACCAAATAACAATGAACGAAGCAGTTTCAACCTTCGCCATGAACATTAAAAGTAAAGCTAAGAACACCAGTGTTCATATGAACGAGCGGAGCGTGTCTCTCTCCCAAACAAAGAATGCTGGGATCCAATTTTATTCAAACAAAAACAAAAACATACAGACGCTCCAAGTAAAGCACATAAGATGTGACGGAATAAAAATATAGTTTCACTAGAGGTGACACGATAAGTTGTCGATGAAGAAGGGGATGCCTTGGGCATCCCCAAGCTTAGATGCTTGAGTCTTCTTGAAATATGCAGGGATGAACCAAGGGGCATCCCCAAGCTTAGACTTTTCACTCTTCTTGATCATATTGTATCATCCTCCTCTCTTGACCCTTGAAAACTTCCTCCACACCAAACTCAAAACAAACTCATTAGAGGGTTAGTGCATAATAAAAAATTCACACATTCAGAGGTGACACAGTCATTCTTAACACTTCTGGACATTGCTCAAAGCTACTGAAAGTTAATGAAACAAAGAAATCCATTCAACATAGCAAAAGAGGCAATGTGAAATAAAAAGCAGAATCTGTCAAAACAGAACAGTCCGTAAAGACGAATTTTTTAGAGGCATTTAACATGCTCAGATGAAGAAGCTCAAATTGAATGAAAGTTGCGTACATATCTGAGGATCACTCATGAATTTTCGCTCTTTTTTCTGAGTTACCTACAGAGAGACCTACACAAATTCGTGACTGCAAGAAATCTGTTTCTGCGCAGTAATCCAAATCTGGTATCAACCTGATGGGGATATGCCCATAGGGGGTGGGTCGCCAGTCCCACTCGCAACAAGGACGAAGGCCCAGGAAAGGCCGCCAGTCGCCTAGCCGACTAGGCCCAATGGCGACTGGGCCGAAGACCCAAGGAGGCGATCTGATTCGGCTGGATAAGGAGATTACTTGTAGAAGGGTGTTGTATCCCGGATTAGTAGCAACTGATACGATTTGGAGTTATTCCCTTGTAACCCTAGACCGGGGGTGGATATATAAACCCCCGGGCTAAACCCTAGAGGACACACCATCTGAGATTGGATCTCCCCTGTAAGCTCTTGGCTCCGTGCCGACTGAGCCCCCCCATTGTAATTCTCCACTGAGCAATACGATCTAGCAGGACGTAGGCCTTTTACTCTCCGGAGGGGCTGAACATGGGTAAACCCTTGCGTCCCTTGCACCTTGATCCGTAGATGGCGATGTTCCCTTGCCCTCGCATCAACGAAGTGATACCCCCTGTAGCATCTGCCGCGGTCATATCCACGACAGTGGCGCCCACCGTGGGGCATGGGACATCAAGCCTCCGAGCTACGGCGAGGCCCTACTCGCCAGTACGGCGGCCGGTCGCTTCCGGCAGGATGATCGCCACCGGCAGCTTCTTCCACATCCAGCCAAGCACCTACCGGCCCGCCTCGTCACCCCTCAAGCACGCCTGGATGGTGCCGATCGGCTCAATCAACCTCTTCGTTGGGCTCACCGGCGTCAGCGACCCCACCGAGCCCCGCCCCGGTCGGTCGCACGACCCCTTCGCACCGGCCAACTCCTCACCGCCACTCGCCCAGTTACTGGCGAGGTGTACGCTGAGGCCGAGTCGGCCCTGGAGGACGACGCCGACTCGGCGGCCGTAGCGCCGATCGCCGATCCCATCGTCACCGCATCAGCCACCGACTCCGTCGTCACAGTCCCAGCCGCTGACTCCGGTACCGCGGCGTTCGACGCCGACTCCATCGCCATGGCATCAGTCGCCGGGTCCACCGTTGTGTCCCCGACTGCCGGCTCCATTGCCACGGCGTCGTTCAAAGACTCCATCTCCTTGGTCTCTCACCCATGTGACTTCGAGGATGACTCCGTCCTCTCCCTCTTCGGCAGCAATTCCGACTCGGACTCCGTCGAGGCCCCACGCTATCGCTACCCAACCGCCGTCTTCATGGCAGGAGGCGAGGAGGAGCCTCCGGTCGACGCCTTCACCACCCCCTCCCTGCAACCGCCACCGCGACCGAGATCGAGGAGCACCGGGCGGCCCTCGAAGAGCAGAGGAAGAAGGAGCTCGCCGAACGGCAGAAATTTTGCCTCGAGCAAGACGAAGTAAGAGCCGTGTCCCACTATCGCCAGCAGCGCAATCGCCTGCGCATGGAGCGTGCCCGCGCGAACGACTTCCCCAGTGCGCGCCTTAACTTCGACGATCCGGATGGAGAAATTCGGATCGCCCGAGTCCAGAACCCCGACGTCCCGGAAGGAAGTCGGGCCGCCGCCGATAGGGCGGCACACGGAGCACCGCCACCGCCACCACCCGAAGTTCCTCGGGCGGAAGTTGACGCCAACGGCCTACCACTGCACTCATCTCCAGCTGACAATGTCGCGGCCGCCCAAGCCGTTCTTGCAAGGCTCCCCGAAACGGGAGACGGCGCGCTCCTCGTCCAGCACGCCAAGGCCCTGGTTGCCAAGGCATTGGAGCAACAACACGCCGCCGCCGACTCGCAAGGGTGACTTTATTCGCGCACATCCGCCAGTCGCGCGGCGTCATCGGGCGCGGCAAATCGCGCAGTCGTCAACGCCAACAACTGTCCGCCGCCAGCACCGCGTGCGGCCCACTCGACCAACAACCGAATCGAGCCACGCCCTGCGCGAGTGATGGTCGCAGCCAACGGACAACCCGTTGATGCACGCACCCACATCGTCAACGATCAAGAATGGCGGGCGCGAAACCGGCTGAACGACCGCTACGCTGATGAAGCCCCGCGCCAAAGCGCGTTCACTCGAGTCGGCCCCGCCTGCTTCGGGCCAATGATCAGAGGCGAGCCGTACCCCGTTGGATTCAAGGGGCCCCGCGACATCGAGAAGTACGATACACATATCGACCCCACAGTCTGGATCGATTCGTACGCCATGGCAATGGGGATCCAAGGCCACTCCGAGTTACTCGCGGCACGCTACCTGCCTGTCATGATGGACGGCGTCAATCTCCACTGGTTCAACACCCTCACCGCCAACAGCATCGATTCTTGGGAAGAAGCCCGTGCCGCATTTATCCAGCACTTCGCCAGCGCGTACACTCGCGCGACAACTATAGAAGACCTGGATCGCTGTGTCCAGGGCCCGCGCGAGTCGACTCGTCGGTGGGTGCAGCGCTGGCAAGACATGTGGACGACCTCCAGCGGCATCAGCACGGACACGGCAATCTACTGCTTCCGGCGGTGCTGCCGGTACAAACCGCTAAGCGCCAAGCTCCGTCACGTCAGCAGAGATAACATCTCAATCTCCGAGCTCTTTGACATCGCCACCCGCTACGCCGACGAAGATCCTACAGTCGACTCGGACGACGAGTATGGCCAGCGGCGCAATCGCCGCCCCGTTCACACGGAGCCTCGACGCGGCGACTACCGATTCGGCAGCCGATCTAACAACGGAAAGCGTCGCGCCGACGGAGGACACAACGAGCTCGTCGCCAACGCCGACTACGAGCAGCGCGAGCCAAAATCCTTCCGACGCGACAACCGTGCGCCACGGGAGGATCGGCCTCAGCCTAAGCGCTTCGATGCTCGCAGCCTCCTGGACGCCCCGTGCATCTATCACAGCAGGGAGGGCAAGCCCTCAACACACACGACGGGAAACTGCTACTCCCTGAAGCAGATAGAGAAGGCCCGCCGCGCCAAGGAAAACGACGGCGGCAATCAGCACAAAGACCGTGCGAAGGACCCAAATCAGCACAAGGGAGAAGGTTTCGGTCGCAACACCGTCTCGCTCCACACCTTCACCGGGGTCGGCGATCGTCGGGACAATAAGGTCCTCGCAAGGGCAGTGGCAGTACACGCGGTCATCCTTGACGTACCCCGGTGGCTCAACTGGTCCGAGCAGAGCATCACCTGGAGCCGCGAAGACCACGCCCCCCGCATCGAGTACCCCGGCCGAGTGGCGCTGGTCGTCAGGCCCAACGTAGCCGACTACTGGCTGCCGAAAACCCTGATGGACGGAGGAAGCTCCATCAACATCCTGTATTACGAAACCTTCCAGCGACTCGGCTTACCAGACTCGCGCCTCGAGAAAACCAAGGTTACGTTCCATGGCATCGTCCCCGGGAGGAAGGCCTTCCCGATCGGCAAGGTCACGTTGCCAGTCACCTTCGGCACGCCCGTGAACTACCGCACCGAGCGGATAACGTTCGAGGTGGTGAACTTCCGCAGCTCCTATCACTGCGTGCTCGGCCGGCAGGCGTTCGCCCGGTTCATGGCCGCACCTCATTACGCATACAACATGATGAAGATGCCAGGACCTCGTGGCGTCATCACCGTCCACGGCGACCCGGAGATGGCACTGGAGTGCGAGGACGTCAGCGCCAAGCTTGCCGACGCTGTCATCGCCGACGAACAAGACAACTCCGCCGAGCTCGCCAAGTACCCGGTCGATCGCAACGACCCCGCCATCCTGGAGAAACCGAACGAGCTCGACTCGTCCGCAGCAACTTTCAAGCCTGCAACCGACACTCGTCAAGTAGATCTAGTAGAGGATGATCCAAGTAGGCAAATTACCATTGGGACGGGCCTGTCCGCCCAATAGGAAAGCGCGCTCATCAAGTTCCTCCGTGAGAATCGAGATATCTTTGCATGGAAACCGTCTGACATGCCGGGTGTCCCGAGAGAACTTGCTGAGCACAAATTACACGTCGACCCCTCCGCACGCCCCGTTAGGCAGGCAATGCGCCCCGTAGGAGAAGAGCGACGGCGCGCAATCGCCGAAGAGGTGAACCGACTGTTAGCCGCCGGTTTCATCATTGAAATCAAGCACCCCAAATGGCTGGCAAACCCAGTCCTAGTGCTAAAGAAGAACAAGACATGGCGCATGTGTATTGATTACACCAGCCTCAATAGCGCATGCCCCAAGGATCCATTCGTCCTGCCGCGAATTGACCAGATTATCGACGCGGTCGCCGGGTCCGAGTCGCTGTGCTTCCTCGACGCTTACTCCGGGTACAATCAAATAAAGATGGCCAAGGAAGACCAAGAGAAGACAGCATTCATCACGCCCTTGGGCGCTTACTGGTACACATCCATGACCTTCGGCCTCAAAAACGCCGGAGCGACATACCAACGGTGCATGAACAGCTGCCTGGAAAGCCAAATCGGCCGCAACGTACACGTCTACATCGACGACGTGGTAGTCAAGTCGACTCACCAGGCCGACCTCATCACCGACCTCGCCGAGACATTCGCCAACTTACGACGATACAAGATCAAGCTCAACCCTCTGAAGTGCACCTTCGGGGTCCCTTCTGGACAGCTGCTCGGCTACGTCGTCTCAAAGCGAGGCATCGAGCCCAACCCAGAAAAGACACTGGCGGTCATGCGAACCAAACAACCAACATGCCTGGTCGACGCACAAAAACTCGCCGGCCGGGTCGCAGCCCTCAGTCGCTTCATACCCCGGCTCGGCGATAAGGCCATCCACTCTACCGCCTGCTCAAGAAGTCAGAATCATTCAGGTGGACAGAAGAAGCGCAACGGGCCCTGGAAGAGCTCCAACACGCCCTCCAGAACGCCCCTATCCTCGCGGCCCCGCTACCACAAGAGACTATGCTACTATACGTCGCTGCGTCGAACCGCGCGATAAGCGCGGTCATGGTCGTTGAGCGCAAGGAAGAAGGAAAAGAGCAGCTGATACAGCGCCCGGTCTACTACATCAGCGAGGCCCTAATCGAATCCAAGCAACGGTATCCACATTATCAAAAGCTGGTGCACGCGGTCCTCAGGGCCCAGAGGCGACTGGCCCCCTACTTCCACGAGCACCCCATCAAGGTAGTCGCCTCAACGCCACTCGCCGACATCATCCGCAACCGCGACGCAACTGGCCGGATCGCCAAGTGGGCAGTCGAACTCGGCGTCCACAACATCACCTACGAGTCGTGCCACGCCATCAAGTCTCAGGCACTCGCCGACTTCCTCGCCGACTGGGAAGAGACCCAGCAACCGAGCTCCCCCGCGGACCTCAAGCATTGGACACTGCACTTCGACGGCTCCAAGAACCTCGAGGGGGCAGGCGCAGGCGTCGTCCTCACATCGCCAAAAGGCGACACCATGAAGTACGTCCTGCAACTTAGGTTCGAGCCCTGCACCAACAACATGGCTGAGTACGAGGCGCTCCTGCACGGCATGCGAATAGCAAAAGAGATGGGCGCAACACGACTGCGTTGTCTCGGCGATTCCGACCTGGTTGCCAGCCAGACTTCCGGCACCTGCGACGCCACCGACGCCAACATGATCGTATACAAGCGCGCGGTCGACCAAGCCGGCGCTAGCTTCGCCGGCCACGTCGTCGAATGGGTCGACAGACGCAAGAATGAGGAAGCAGATGCGCTAGCCAGACTCGGGTCCAAGCGACTCCAACCTCCTCCAGGCGTCTTCCTTGATATCCTCAGCCACCCCTCGGTGCGCGCACCTCGCGAGCTGGACATTGCCGAGCCTCCCGCTCCCGACTCCACCCTGGTCGCACTCGCCTCCGACAGCGTCGACTGGACGGAGCCATACCTGAGCTACCTCGAACGCCAGGTGCTGCCAATGGATGAAACCAAAGCACGAGCTATCGTACGCAGGTGCAAGTCTTTCACCATTATCAACAAAGAGCTATACAAGCGCAGCGTCTCGGGAGTGTTCCATCGATGCGTCGCCACCGACGAAGGACGCAAAATCTTGCGCGACATCCACGCAGGGGACTGCGGCCACCACGTAGGAGCGCGTTCCATAGTAGCCAAAGCCTTCCGTCACGGCTTCTATTGGCCGACAACCCATGAAGACGCAGTCGCGCTCGTCCGCTCGTGCGCTGGGTGCCAAAAGTATGCAAGCCAGTCGCACATGCCGGGTTCAGCACTAAAGACCATCCCCCTCACATGGCCATTCGCCGTCTGGGGCCTGGACATGGTAGGGAAATTCAAAACAGCCCCCGACGGGTACACTCACCTCCTGGTCGCGGTGGACAAATTCACCAAATGGGTAGAAGCAAAACCCATCAAGAAGTGCGACGGAAAGACAGCCACAAAGTTCCTACGGGAGCTTATCTACCGATATGGCTACCCTCACAACATCATAACCGACAATGGCACAAATTTCGCCAAAGGGGAGATGGCCGACTTCTGCGAGGATAACGGCATCCGACTCGACCTCGCGTCAGTCGCACACCCCGAGTCGAACGGCCAAGAAAAAAGAGCAAACCAGAGCATCCTCCACGGACTCAAGCGGCGCCTGGTGATGCCCTTGGAACGCGCAGCCGGTTGCTGGGCAGAAGAGCTCCCCTCTATGCTGTGGGGCATCCGCACAACACCAAACAGGTCGACCGGCTTCACGCCTTTCTTCCTGGTGTATGGCGCCAAGGCAGTCATGCCCACGGACATCACCTACGACTCGCCATGGGTCGCCAATTACGCCGAAAAAGACAACGAGCGCGCCCGGCAAGACGACATCGACCTCCTCGACGAGGCCAGGGACCTCGCACTCTCCAGGACCGCCATCTACCAGCAAGATCTCCGCCGCTACCATAGCCGCCGCGTTCGGAGTCGCTCCTTCCAAGTCGGGGATCTCGTGCTCCGGCTAAATCAAGACAAGAAAGGCATGCACAAGCTATCTCCCCCTTGGGAAGGACCGTTCGCCATCATCCGCGTACTCGGCAACGACTCCTACTACCTCACCGACGTCCGCAAGGACGACAAAGGCGAACCACTCACCCGAGAGGTGGAGCGCCCTTGGAACGTCAATCTCCTCCGACGGTTTTACACCTAAGGAAAATGTGTAACCCACAAATTCAGAGATTAATTAAAGTCGCCGATTGCATCAATCTCCAACTTCGATCGCCTCTCCATCACCCGCCAGATAACTGTATCTCTCATCTCGGTAAACACCGACCCAATCGCCATGACAAGCGACTTGGTACTGAGAGACCTTCGATCGCCACTGCTGGAAGAGAAAAGTCCACGATCGGCCAAGTAGCCGGGCTAACAAGGGAATGATGGGTCTCCCGGATGCAACACCAGGCCCGGTTACCTACCACCCCTTACGCCGTCAGGTGAAAACGGCGACTGGAACCTACAGCAGGGTCGCACGCCCGACCAGCCCCCCGGGCCACGGCGATCATCTCATGCTACGCTATACAGCCCACCAATGCCATCCTCTACCTTAGGCTGGTGACTTGAATGGCCAAGTACTTCGACCAGGGACCCCGCAAAACGGACCCGCGGCTCGCCAAGGAACAACGCCCGCAAGAAACCCCTTTGGAGTCACCCAGCGACTGGCTCACCGAGCCACGACGAGTGGCGCGCTACATACAAACAGCGCAACTATAATCAACCCACTACTCCACCCATGAGGCTGCTATTCGCACTACAATGACTACATACTGCGACTGGGGACGCCCAGCTCGACAAGGAAAATAGTCAAGTCGATAGCCTTCATTGGGGTCGCATGGCGACTGGCCTGTTGGCCATGGAGAGTCGGACCCAACTCAAATAAAAAACATCACCGTCACATTCACACATCTCAAAAGCAGTCACCAAGTTATACTTAAGCAAAAGCTAACACTTTATTTACAACTAACACCCGCGAGTCTTACTCTCGCGGGAATTTGAGTGACATCATCCACAGGTTTACAAGACCCTACTAGGACGGCCCTGGAGCTTCCTCTACGACTGGCTCGGCACCGCCGTCGCCATGTCGAAACTTCGGAGTATACAAGACAACCGGGTACGTCGACAGGGAGCCGGTAGCCGCGGCATGGAACAGACGCTCCGCAGGGAAGTCCACCGGGCCAGCCTCCTTCTCCGCGTCCCCGGGCGCCGACTGGCTGGGAATGTGTGTCTCCAAGTCCGCAGTCGCCAACACCCGGTCGGCGTAGGGGCGCACTGCCTCCATCAAGCGTAGCACCTCGGCGACATCAAATTCGCCAGTCTCCGAGGGGAAGCCAGCCGTGACCTCCTCCACGTCAAAACCCTCTGAGTAGTGCGCCAGCACCATGCTCTGTGCCATGGTAATACCAACTCGGCAGGAGGAGCAGCGGAGCCAGTCGACAACAGCTGGAATGTTGGAGACAGCCCTGAAGACAGACGGCGTGTCCCGCGGAATCAACTCCCGCGGGCTTAGGTACTGGAGCGCCGCCAGAATCTCCCCCGCACAGGCGATGATGCGCGCGGTCGCGGTCGACAAACACTCCCGTGGGGTCGCCGTCTCCGTGAAGTCGCTCGTACCTGACACCAACACAAAGAAGAACTTCAAGTCAGAACTCGACCCCAAAGCTGACTCGCCACGCTCGGGGACTGGCCCCCAAAGCCGACTCGCCATGCTCGGGGACTGGCCCCCAAAGCTGACTTGCCATGCTCGGGGACTGGCCCCCAAAGCTGACTCGCCATGCTCGGGGACTGGCCCCCGAGGCCGACTCGCCATGCTCGGGGACTGGCCCCCAAAGCTGACTCGCCATGCTTGGGGACTGACCCCCGAGGCCGACTCGCCACGCTCGGGGACTGGCCCCCGAGGCCGACTCGCCATGCTCGGGAACTGGCCCCCTAGAGCGGATGCACCGTCTCGGCATTCAACAATAACTAATGGGGGAATGCCAGAACTTACCAAGGAGCTGTCGCGACATTTCCCGGACGAACGCCTCGAAGCTGGTCTTCTCGGCCTGCACCGCCAAGATGATGCCTTCGGACGCCTCCTTTTCGGCGGCTAGCTCCTTGGCGTGTTGCAGCTTCAAAGCCGCGACCTCCTCTCGGAGGGCCGCGGCGGCCCCCCCGCGCGGCGTACCGCGCCTCCGTCGCGGCCTCCAGCTTCCCCTTGTATTCGGTGATCACGTCCTCCAACTCCCGGCCCTTGTCCTCAAGGACCTTTGTCAGGTCCGCCACCTTCGCCTTCGCCTTCTTCCTCGCCTCTTCGGCCTGCTTCGCCCGGAATTCGGCTTCCCGGTAAAAGGATTCCTTCACAAATCTTTCGCGAGCTTCCGCAAGCGCCTTCGCCTGCGCCTCTACTACAGAAAAAAGACAATGAGAAACAAAGTTACAACTGCACGAGCGCGACTAGGAGGGGGAGACATGTGGATGTGACTTACTGCCCAGAGCGATGAGCTTACGGTTCTTCTGCGCCGCCTCCTCCATGAGCGCCGTCAGTCGCTTCACCTCCGCCTGTACAGAAAACGGCGCGAAGATCAACAACGGCAGTCCAGGCAAAAAAGAAAGAAAGACTCGGCTCGCCCCTCCAGGCCAAGTCGACCCTCGGGGACTGGGGGGTGACCGGACTGCGAGTACAGGAGTGCTTACCACGTGCACTTCACCGAGCGCTGTGTGGAGCTCAGTGAAGGTTAAAGTCGAAGGCGGAGGACGGCGCGACTCGGCCGCTTCCTCCGCCTGCATCACCGCGTCGGTCGACGGCGCCCCTTCCGTTTGCGTCTCGGGGTCGTTGGGGCGGACTTGGTCCCTGGCGGCCTTGGACCGACGCTCCCTCATCGGCACTGAGAGGCCGCCCTCCTCGGCGGTGTCTTCTTCGACGTTGGGCGCCACGACATCCGCCCCCTGGGCTTCAGTCGATCCGACGCCCGCCGACTCCTCCTCTACCACGCGGGGAGCGGCGCCTGGTCCCGTCGCCGCACTCGCCGCGACCCACACTGGCCTCAGCAGTGGGCTCGGCGCGATCGGCGTTCGCATTCCCCGCCTGGCCCGCAGCGACAGGCTCTTCACGAGCCGACCCCGTGCCCGCGAGGTCGGAGGACGCCTTCTTCGTTTCCGCGGCCTTCTTCAGGTCGGCCGCCTTCTTTGCCTTGGCCGCCCTCGTGGCCGCCGCCCCAATCGAAGCAGGTTTTTCCAAGACCTTCCTCTTGGACCTGCGGGAGAGTGGAGCGGGTCATTAGCAAATCCCACCCGAAAGGAAGCGAGCTAGACGGGAGGTACTTACTTCACCGTGGGGATCGCCATCACGCCCGGACCGGCTCGGGCTCCAGCATCGATGGCATCCTTCAGGGGGCGCTGGAGCTTTATGGAACCTTCGAGGATGGTCGGGCGCAGTCGCTTGGGCTGCGGCTCGGCTCCTTCTTTTGAGGGCTCCCCTTCCTCTGGGTGGGAGGTCGTCTCTTCATCCCCGTCGCCCTCTTGTGGCTTCGGCGCGCCCTGCGACGAAGACGTGGCGCCCCTCTTCGCCCCGCGCGGGAGTCGGACGAAGTCCCTCGCTTCGGAGTCCGACTCGGTGCGCTCCTCTTCGTCGTCAACATCCTCCTCCTCGCCTTCGGTCATTTCCGAAGCTCTTTCTCGGCAAGGGGGGAAGATGATCGGCGATCTTCTGCCACCGCTGCATTCGGACCAAGGAAACAAGTTAGAAAGGGAGGAGCGCAACTTAGACGTCTGGGGTCATAGCAGCGAAGAAATCTATACCTGAGGCACCGGGTTATCTTCGGAGAAGGGCTGCAGGCCGTCCTCGAAGGAAGTAAAGGCGGCCGTGGTGATCTTGGCGAGCGCCTTCCGGTACTCGCCCTCGTCCCACTCGGTCGCCGTCGACCGGGTGCAGTCGTTCTGCCCCCGGTACTCCCACATAGAATGGGCTCGACACCGCAGGGGGATCAGTCGGCGGCCGAGCCAGCAGTTATACATGTTGGCCGCCGTCAAGCCGTTGTCCTTCAGCGCCTGGATCGCCTGGCGCATCCCCTTCACCACCTCCTCCTGCTCGCGCGGCAGCGACCGGACGTTGAGGCGTCGCGGGACGCTGGGCTCGGGATCGTACTGAGGGATGCAGACCTCGCCGGGGGGAGTGTACTCCTTGGCATAGAACCAGAATCGGTGCCATTGCGATTGCGCCTTCTTCGGGAGCGCCATGTCGATGAAGCTCCTTCCGGACTTCACCTAGAAGGTGATCCCGCCGTTCGGGATGAGCGCCTCGCTGCTCTTGCTGGCCCGAGTCGCCCGCCCGTGGAAGATTGATACCCACAGCGGGAAGTAGGGCGGGCAACCCAAGTAGCACTCGCACAGTGCCACGAACAAAGAAATTTGCTGCACACTGTGCGGCCCAAGGTCGCATATCTTGATGCCGTAGAAAGTCAGCAGCTGCCGGATGAAGTCGGAGGAGGGGAGCGCGAATCCGCGATCCAAGAAGCTGAGGAAGAGCACGAACTCGCCCGGCCTCGGGAGCGGCTCCACCTCGTTCGGCGCCGGGACCCGCCAACGTTCCTGCTTGAATTCGGGAATGACCCCGGAGGCGATGTACGGGAGGAGGGACTCGCGCGTGACCTTGGCCTTGCCCCAGCCTTTCGCCGCCATGATTGCGCTCAGGAGCTCTCGGCAGGAAGCAGACGAAATGAGAAGGAGGGGAGAATGCGGCGGAGTGATAAGCCCTAACCCCCGGGCTTGACCTTTTATATCGCCACACTCGCTCAAGATAAGCATCAGATCCGCCCGTTGATTCGCCGCGAGATTGTCGCCCCGCGATTAACGGCCGGGATTGACGACGGGATCGACGGAACGGGCGTTAAGCTAGCCGTTAACGGTCACATCAGGCCCAACGGTCAACTTCCTGCAAACGGCTTGCGCCTCGGTCAACGTGAGATCTAGCCGTTGACTCCTCCACGTGTCCGCACCTTGGATCTACGCCGACTGGCTTGCGACGACTGGCACATGCCGACTGTCAGACGACCACTGGCTTACGCCGACTGTCATGCGCCGACTGGCTAATCAAGTTCGAGCGACTGAAGACTGGCGGCCAGCTGATGGTTCCTTCTTTGGGAGCCCGGTGGCGATTCACCTCAATCCGCCCCCGTGCCTCTTCGCGACCCGCGCCAGATCCACGCTTCATCACCACCGCGCTCGGGGACTACTGATGGGGATATGCCCATAGGGGGTGGGTCGCCAGTCCCACTCGCCAAAAGGACGAAGGCCCAGGAAAGGCCGCCAGTCGCCTAGCCGACGGGGCCTGATGGCGACTGGGCCGAAGACCCAAGGAGGCGATCTGATTCGGATGGATAAGGAGATTACTTGTAGAAGGGTGTTGTATCCCGGATTAGTAGCAACTGATACGATTCGGAGTTATCCCTTTGTAACCCTAGACCGGGGTGGATATATAAACCCCCGGGCTAAACCCTAGAGGACACACCATCTGAGATTGGATCTCCCCTGTAAGCTCTTGGCTCCGTGCCGACTGAGCCCCCCATTGTAATTCACCCCGGTCATACTTTTAGGCATAAGGCAAAACTCAGACATAATATCACAGCGGGCATAAAAAGTTTCACCACAAATAGCAACTTTAATAGTAGAGTCCCACATTGAAGGTTCAAAGTTTACTGGAACATAATCAAAATGCTCACGAATCTTACTATACCCTTCTTTTAAACAAGATATATTTGTCTCGAGAGTGTTTAATCTATTATAAATACTAGCAAGAGATGGTTCAAAATTATTAGCTGAGCTAGATGATGCAACCAATTTTTTATGGCATTAAAAGCTTGATCCCCATCGCAATGAAGGAAATCTCCTCCCACTTCAGAATCCAAGATCTCTTTTGTATCTTGTTGATTTGGGAGTTGATTTGATTTGACAAGTCATATTGATTTTAAAACCTAAAGAGTAAAGGATAAGCAATATTTAAAATGAAATATGAATTCATAATTCAAATACAACTCATAATTCAAATGACTTTGAATTTCAAATTGAAATATAAATATACAAATCATTTATAAGTAAATTGTACAAATACAAATGATCTCATAAGTAAACCTTGAGCTTTATTGATCATACACACATAAATACAATGTCTTTACAATATTCCTTATTACAAGAATTGAATGAATAATAAAATAAAATAAAAAGAAGATTACATCAAATGATCATATACTAAATCCTAAACTAATGTATTGGAAGGAGTTGTCCTAGATCATCCAAACCTGCAAAAATAGAAAGAATAACTGTATAGGGGGTTAGTAAAACAAGTCATCACTAGCCAGGGATAAACCAAGTGTCAATGACACTTGTGTTTGTCCAAACCAGTGACCAAACAGGATAGGATCACCAGCAGACCAAACCTGAGCACACAGTGGCTCAAGTTTCACCAAAGGAGCTCACGGCTCATGGGTTGATGTGCAAGCAACAGCAAGGCAAGGCACAACCTAGTCACCAGGCCAAGACAGGCTTGTGTAGCATGGCCAGAGAAGAAGTACCAGGAGTATAAATAGGGCAGAAACCCTAGAAATAATGCACAGTCGACCAGATAAGTATTCACCAGGCAACCAGTGAGGAAAAGAGTAGAGTTCATCCTGTTCTTGCTCAAGAACAGCACCAACCATCACAGAAACCAACCATCCATTCAAAACCACCAACCAATCACCCAGAAATCATAGATACCTAAGGAGGAGATCAACCAGAAGCTAGGAGGTGAAGGGTTGTGAACATAAAACCATCCAGAAGCACTGCATCAACAAAATATTTCTTTCTAGGAGCTGGAACAAGGTATACCAAGTTCCTGGAGAGGATCCAGTGGATCCAATCCATCATTTATGCATGACATAGGTCATGGGTTGAGTAGATGCTCAAAGGGGTGATCATCACTTGGTATTTACCAAGGATCACTGGCATTAAGAGAGAGCTACTAGAGCTAGAACCATCTAGATACAATTTCTGTGTAGAGAAACTAGAACACATGCACAGATGTGCACACAAGCAAGCACAGATGCGCAGATAGCACCAGTAGATGATTTACTAGTAATAGCAGCTACAAAGAACCACCTAGTGAAACCCTAGGAAATTAAACCATCAGAAAACCCTAGAATTTCTTCACAGGCAAGCATAATGGCTTTCATATTAATTATGATTCCCTATTATGCAAGCAAAGATGAGTAGCCGGCAAGATCTAGCCAACTGTGTGAGCAACCAGTTAGTAGCAAAGATACTGAAGTCACAACAAACACAAATCCATCCATTTACCAAATCTAGATAAGCCATCACTATCCAGGAATGGATTCATACTTGTAATACTTCCCAATTATCCATGGAAATATCAAATCATTCTTAGCAAATCAATTAATCATCACTGCATAAGCAGTTCATCAGTAATCCATTCATCCAGGAAGGAATACATAACTAATCCATGCATTAATTATACAGTAACATCACTGTGAGGCAACAATAACATGCACCATTGCATCCAAGCTACTGGATCAAGTCCATTGAGCTATGGACAACAGCAGCACATACACACACTTGTGCTCTAGCCAGAACAAGAATGAGCCACAATAGAAGTAGATAATCCATTCATTTAGCAAAGGAATTCACTAGTAACCAATCACTAACATTTAATTGATCAAATGGATCAATTAGATCAAGCCAAGAAGAGCAGAGCATCAGAGACAAGCAGTAATCCAAGAATTGGATCAACTGAAACCTACACAGGGCATGGGTGAGCATTACTGACACCACAAGTGTCAATAAAGAAAACCTAGGCCAATAGCAATTCAATGAGCATATGAATCAACCAATAATCCTATGAACAAGCCAGTAAGCATATGAACAAGAATATTAGGCATATACACAAGGACCAGTGACCATTTGCAAAGCATATAGGCATAAATCAATGGATTGAGCACAGCACAGAAAGCCAGTAGGCATAGGAATGGCATCAGTATGCTTAAGATAGAGCATAGCGTGCGCAGCAGCACATCAGCATCACAAGAACAACAAGAACAACAACATAGCATGCACACTAGCAAGGATAGCATGGCAGCAACATACGTAGGGGTGCAGCAGGCACAAATCGAGAAGAAGGAGGAGGAGAAGAGGAGGTAGCCAGAGGAGAAGGGTTACCTGATGAAGGGTGAAGCGGCAGCATTGGCATCATGGTGGCACAGCCAACCACGGTGATGCCAGACCGTGGCCAAGCCATGCCAAACCACACACATCATCAGAGAGGGCGGCGAGCATCCAGGGTTGGCGAGGAACCCTAGATCGACGGAGATCGCCACCAGTTCATCGGCGATCGTGAGCGGCACACACGCGCTCGAGTTGCCGAGGATGCAAACGACGAATCGAGACGGATGAATCGACGCACCGTCACGCGCTGGTTCATCTGCGCACCATGGCGAGCTCTAGCTCGGCCGGAGATGGCCGGAGCAGGCGGCGACCACATGGTGGCTGCGATGTCGCCACCGAATCGCCTTAGGGTTAGGGTTTCGCGAGTAAGATAGGACGAGAGAGAGTGAGGTGGGCCGAGGGATTCGGTTCCACCAAATCGTTTTGGATTGGCTCGGTGGGCCGTCCAAATGGGCCAGAGAAGTGGGCCGACCCAATTGGGCAAGGGCATTTTTGTCTTTTTAGTTTTTATTTATCTCCTAAAATTCTACGAAATAAAAATAAATGGAAAAGACCTCTAAAAATTCAAGAAAAATAAGATTAAGAAATAATAAATTATTCTTAACAAGAATAAAACGAGAAATGAGAATTGTTATACAATTTCAAATTTTGAAATTTTTGAATTCAAATTTAAATTCTAAATTTTAAATTGCAATTTTCCTTGGATTTAAAAATCAAGGACAATTCAAAATGAATTCAAATAATTATTATTCAAATAATTTCAAAGGGAATTCTATTATTCCAAATCATATCTTTTCAAAGTTAAGATATTCCAAAAAGAGGAAAATCTTAATAATTCAAAATTCATGAATAATTCCCAAATATGGGAAACCCTAATTTTCAAATTCTTTATTTGAAAGCAATAATTTCCAAAGGAAAATATCAACTATATTTCATTCTTTTCTTATTAGAAAAGCAAACCATGTTAAAGTACTTAAATATTTATAAAGTACCCGCCAAAGGCACCAATCCTTATCTCAACCCTAAATCTGTAATAACCATGTCGGGGTAAGGGATTCAACATGAAATAATACATCCATACATGCATCATTTCGATCTTATAACATTGTCTTTACCGGACAATGATGCTTATTTACAGAACCCGAGGTTCAGGTTCAATCCAACACTTCGAACTGCATTATCTCGCAGTCAGCAGGCAAGTTCACCCTTGCTCATGTCATCTTGATTATTTTCTATCAATTTACCGCAAAAGTACTATACTTATCATTCCTACATTGAAAAACAAAATATTACTTTTCCAATTTTGAATATGACTATGTGGTGGGCAATGGAACCATGGTATGTGTTGATATGGTGAAGGTTCCATTGCAAGGGTTCTATTAATCTAGGACTAATCACCAATGCTGTCTAGTGATTCTAGCGCCGTACAATTTGCGTTAACCATAAGATCTATAATGGCTCTGGGGAAGTCAGTTGTATCTTTTCCCTCTTGCATATCAACAGACCTGGTGGAGCCTGGTTGGGTGTTGGGATAACACTGCAGTAGATTGGGAAATCCTTTAAAATCCCCACCCGCGTGGATGAGAAGCTCTATCGTCTATGAGGGATTGTCCGACGTACATCGGGGGTAAAGACGTATGATCGGGAGATGTCTATCGGGGATGTACGGGTGGACAAAAGGGTGGGTATGCACGGTCGTGGAGAAGGAAGTGATTGGCTTGGATCTTACACCTGGCCCCACACCAAGGAAGTGTGGACGAGAAACACGTCTCGGTAGGTATCAAGGATAAGTTCTCTTATGGGAAAAGTAACGCACCTCTGCAGAGGATATCAAACTGTGGCAATCAGTCCTTGTTCCGGGAAGGGAACTACGAACGCGGCAGGAAAGGAAATCCATGAAGTTATGTTCAACCTGTGAAGACTGGCAGTCATAGTTTTCTGAATAAACTAAACCTTTTGAAGAAATGTTTGCGAAACATGCATTGACTGAAGATTTCCTGATCAATGGTCGTAGCTAGTGCATCAAACACATTTTTCCGTTTGAGCTTGCTGAGTACCTTTGTACTCACTTTCTTTCGACACCCTTGCTAGACTGTGATAATGAAGTGGAGGCCACTGACGGAGCACCGGAAGGCGACTACGAGCTGGTCTATGAAGAACCTGATCTGTCCGGAGGAGTGGAAGGCGTGGACTATGGGATAGTCTATGGGCCCGACAACAATGAGGCGGAGGAGTAGTGTCATACCCTAGTGTTATAGAGCTGAGCAGCGTAGAAACTTGCCTAAATAAGTTGATGAGCTCAGTTTACTATTTATGCTTGTTTGTAATGAACTTAAGTAGTATCTTAGGGTGTTCTCATCGGACCTGTGAGAATACCAACTTGTTAAGTCTGTGATTGTAATATAATCTCGAGTGTTATGACCTGCAATGTTTCTGTTGTACCACTCTGAGGGATGTGATATTTGTGAAGAAGTCCCTTCATGAAGATCATATCAACGACTTGTATACTACAACATGCAGTGGTATGCTGGGTCACCGCACATGTGGGTCGAGTTCCTGAAGACAAAGAACCAGGCGTTGAGTTTCTTTAGGAAGATCAAGGCACTGGTTGAGACAGAGACTAGCATCAAAATGAAAGTATTCATGTCTGACCATGGAGGGGAGTTCAACTATGCAGTTTTCACAGAATTCTGTATTGAGCAAGGGCTTCATCGACACACCACTGCAGGGTACTAACCAAGGCTAAACGATGTGGTTGAAAGAAGGAATCAGACAGTTGTGTAAATGGCCAGATGCTTGATGAAAAGCAAGGGGGTACCAGCTGAACTCTGGGCATAGGCAGTCAAGGTTGCAATCCATGTACTCAATATATCTCCAACCCATGCTCTGCAGGGTGTCACTCCTTATGATAAATGGCACAAGAAGAAACCCAATGTGAGCTACCTGAGGGTTTTCGGTTGTGTGACACATGTCAAGGTAGTAGGACCTGGAGTGAAGAAACTCGACGAGAGGTCCGTTCCAATGGTGTTCGTTGGCTATGAGGATGGTGCAAAAGCCTGCAGGTTGTGTAACCCAGCCACAAAGCATCTTCATATCACTATATATGTGCTATTTGAAGAAGAGTGACAATGTGACTGGTCAGAGTATGGGGAAGAGAAAGAGCAGTGCAGAGAGTTCATTGTCATCTACAACGATGATGAAATCCATGTGCCTCATTTGTCTCCCGGACCAGTGCCTGAGTCTCGGTCAAGAACACCAGCATCATGCAATTCTGAACTTGGGCATCACAGCCATGAACAAGGACAAAACTCAGGACCTAATGAAGATGTGCATGATTTGGGTGGTGAGCAGGAGCCAGTGGTCACACAAACACAAGGCCATCCTATGCAGACTAGGGCAAAGAGTGGCATTGTGTAGCCAAACCCACAATATGCTGATGAGGACTATGACTATAGTGGTTTCTGTCTGGGTGAGGACTATGATATCAATAGTCATATTCTGCATGAAGATTAGGCCTAGAAACAGGCAATGCGGGGAAGAGATGGAATCCATTCTGAAGAACAACACATGGGAACTGTCTGATCTTCCTCCTGGTCATCATGCCATAGGCCTAAAGTGAGTCTACAAACTAAAGAAGGACCCAAACGGCAACGTAGTCAAACACAAGGCAAGACTGGTTGCTAAAGGATATGCATAGAAACAAGGCATAGATTACGAGGAAGTGTTTGCGCCTGTAGCCCGCATGGAGACAGTGTGATTATTGTTGGCTTTAGCAGCACACAACAGATGGGAAATACATCATATGGATGTCAAGAGCTCTTTCCTGAATGGTTATCTCACTAAAGAAGTTTATGTTCAGCAGCCCCCAGGTTTCATTGACTCAGGCAATGAGAAAAAGGCACTCAGGTTGATGAAAGCTTTGTATGGCCTGCGACAAGCCCCTCGAGCCTGGAATGCCAAGTTAGACAATTCCCTTATGTCACTCAGATTTGAGAGGTGCCCACTGGAGCATGCTCTGTATCGAAGAGGTGACTCTGAATCATACTTGCTGGTAGGTGTCTATGTAGATGACCTGGTAATTACTGGAACAAGCCAGAAGGATATTGATCAGTTCAAGGGCAAGATGAAGGATCTCTTTCGAATGAGTGACTTAGGCTTGCTCTCCTACTACCTAGGGATTGAGGTAAATCAGGAGATAGGCAAGATTACTCTGTGCCAAGGAGCTTAGGCTGAGAAGATCCTTGAGACGGTAGGCATGAGCAACTGCAACTTGTGACATACGCCAGCAGAAGCAAGGTGCAAGCTTGGGAAGAGAAATGGAGGAGCGGCTGTGGAAGCCACTCTTTATCGCAGTGTCATAGGAAGTCTAAGGTACCTGGTAAACACACAACCAGATATCTCTTATGCAGGTTGCTTTGCAAGTCAATCCATGGAATCTCCTGGAACTCATCACTGGGCACTGGTTAAGCAAATCCTGAGATCGTCTGTGGCACAATTGGTTATGGATGTGTCTACAGAGCTGGAGCATCTGAGCCGGCATTGGTTGGATACAGTGACAGCGACCATGCTGCAGATGTAGATGGGCGCAAAAGCACAACAAGCACATTGTTCTTCCTAGGCTCAAGCGTCATCACCTGGGTTTCACAGAAACAAAAGACGGTGGTGACCTCTTTTTGTGAAGCAGAGTATGTGGCTGCATCAACAGCCTCCCGCCAAGGCGTCTGGCTATCTCGTCTCTTGGCTGAAATGAGAGGTACTGACCCTGCAAAGTTTGAGCTCCTAATTGATAATATGTCAGCGATTGCACTCTGTTTGAATCATGTTTATCATGAGAGGAGTAAACACATTGATGTGAAACATCAATTCATCAGGGAAAAAATCGAGGCAGTTATGCTAGATGTGAGGCATGTTAGGACTGAACTTCAGTTGGCTGACATTCTGACAAAAGGACTCGGGCGTGTCAAGTTTGTTGAAATGAGACAGAAGCTTAAAGTCGAAGATGTAAAGCTGATGCACCGGGATTAAGGGGGTGAATTGTTAGCTTTGTTAATCCTATTGCTATCTTAGCCTAGTCTAGTTTTCAGTTGTTGGAAAATAATCAGTGTGCGTGTGTAGCATATCATGCACTGTCACGTGTTTACAGTTCAGTTAGATTTAGCCTTAGAAAAAGTACAATAAGTTCTAGTCAGCTGGCTATAAGTATTAAAATAATATATTGTTGCTTAGTTGGAAGAGAGAGAAGAGGAGTGATCTCTTAGCAAGTACAATAAGTCTTAGTCAGCTGGCTATAAGGATTAAAATAGTATATTATTGCTTAGTTGGAGGAGAGAGAAGGAGAGTGAGCTCTTATGCAAGAGCCAGCTCTAGCACGTCTATGCACTTTGTGAGAAAGAAAGGTGGACCATATATTGATAAAATACTACATTTTTATAGCTCACTATTGTATATGTTGACTCTAAGTTGTCTATAGATGACATGACACTTGGCTTATATTGTAATTGCTCTTATGCAAGAGCCAGCTCTAGCACGTGCTTCTAGACACTATGTAAGAGTGAATGGTGGGCCATACATAGATAAAGTAGTACAATTTTATACCTCACTATTGTACATGTTGGCTCTAGAATGACTATAGATGACATGTCACTTGGCTTATAACCAACGGTTGCCTCTTCTATTGAACTTGCTCTTAGTTGTAGGCAGCTCTTTGACTCAAGCGTGGGATGACGCGTTGTTTCAGTCTCTACTATATTAAATGGCTAGAGGTGGTGAGATGGTTGGTAGTTACTCGTAAACTACCACCTTATTAAAAAAAGTGGGAAAGAGAACCGCTTCTCACGCCCCGCAAGCCCCGCACATCGAGAAAAATGCATGGAATCCAATGCTTCTAACAAAATGTCTAGAAAAATTTGCATATGGAGACAATATCACACATCGAGAAAGAATCAGTACAGGCAAACATGATGGTTTGGTTGACAAAATGTTGTTATTTTTCCCCGCCGGTGAAGCAGTTAAGCAGGTCTTGCCAAGAGGATTAACAACGTTGGTAAGTACAATAAGCTGAATTATGACCTGTTTTCTTTTGTTTGACCTGCATTTGACTTCTGATAGATCTCCATATGATTGGTTGGTGTAAACTACATGTGATGATGTACTTGCCTCAACTGGATGTTGCTTTCTTCATTATTGCAGATTCTGCAAGTGCTTGGATATAACCGGGGTATCAGTTCTCTATTTTTTACGTGTTTGTTTATTTTTTCTTTGTGAAACCTTAGCATGCACTAGCTTAGTCAAAAGCCGCGCAGAATAATATATGCTCTTTCTTTCAATGCAGATCCAACAACGCCTTTCTTACTAGATTTTATGTTATGTAACTCCGTATGTTCTAGCAGAGAGGCACCCAAAGAAGAGAAGTAGAAGTCAAGTAAGAACATAATACAGATGTGAGTTTTCTAAACCATAAGTGCATATGCCCAGTGGGCATATATACATGTCGTCCATAATACGCTGAGATTTTGCAAAGATTCCATGTGGAACAGCTGTACAGTTAATTGGTGATGGACCTGCATGTTTAGTATATAGAATAACAAAATGGAGTGATTTGTCACCTGCTCTATTGTAGATTGATTGTATATTACTGCTAAGGGTTAGTAGTGGATGACAATATCATAAACAAAGTGCTCCTGATGATTATCAAAGGCTTGGCTTAAACATGTTAACCCAGCTTTCGCGCGGCGACCTCGCTTCTGGCCTGTCACCGCGACTTCCCCATCCTGAAGGTCTTGGCTGTCAGTGGGTGGGATCGCTAGACGCCGCGTTGAGTGTGTATAACAATAGCTAGGGTAGCTAGGTTGCTAGGTTTTCGGCCATGCATCTCATCTGTGACGGTGGTGGTGATAGCGGCAGAGAACAAGAGGCATTCAGAGTCCCTTCTGAAGCGGTGGTTTCCCTTGTTGTTGGTGCCGGTTATGGTTGGTGAGCAATGTACCGTCTAGGTGCTAGATCTGGGCGAGCGCATGTCATCGAGGCAACGGCGGCGCCGCTGCTGTGGACCTTTGTTCCCCTCCCTCTGCTCCCTCTTTGTTGGTGTCCACTCCGACGCCATCAAGGTGGGCGAGGGGATGTGTACATGAGCCTCTCAGTGGGTGTTACTTAGCTCCGTGGCAGCGACGCTGGTGCTTCGAGTTGGTTGGCTGTACAGAGACAAGTTTCGAGACTTGAAGGTGGCAAATCTGGTGGTTTCCCTCGACGGTGTCGATGGGGGTGGCCAGATCTGGGGCCAGAGCTACACGGGGATGATCCCCGGTCGATGTGGACACATCGATAGGAGCTTCACCGGTGGCAGAGCGCTCCATCGACTCACAAATCCGATCGATGGCGATGGTGTGCCTCCGGTTCTTGGTGTGCAGACGACACATCATCTTCTCTCCCGCGGGCGTGAAGACGGTGTTGGGAAGGACCGATAGCCATGGTCTTGGTGGAGTTTGGGGACCCCCATGGACTTGTTTGTAACTTTCTTTTTTGGGTGCCTTTTTTGTTTGAGGACAGTTGTTCTGTCTTGAAGCTTCGTGCGGTGTCTGCATGTGTGCGCTTTGTATCACTCTTTAAATATACTCCATATTATAATACAATGTGATCTTTCTCAAAAAACAAAATCCATATTCAGGTTTCTTGGAGTCGTTATGGAAATACTAAACTATCCGTTTTTTCCTTATACTAGATTTTGATGCGCGCCTTGGCGCGCGACCCCGGTATTTCGCACCGGTGATCATTTTGTAATAAACTTCATAATAAGTTGAGAAAAACACTATGAAGTGTTTCCATGAATGATTGTACAAATCGGTAATGTTTAGGAGTAGGTCAATTAAAGGTGAGTAGTAATTAAGCAGTTTCCATATACATTAAAAAGTACATCTCATATAATATGAATTCATTATCCAAGGATAGAAAATCAACTTCAACAAATAATTTTAGTTGAGACTATCTAAGTAATCTATTTTCCATGAATGATTGTACAATTGTAATATGGATCTTGTTCAGAATATATATAGTAGAGCTCTATCCTTATTTGCACCAGAAAGTCCATAGGAATATATACAGTTGCAATATGGATTTTTGTTGGCGCACGACCCCCCCCCCCCCCGTTTTTTGTCTCGCCGCTCAGCAGGTGCACGCAACATCGAGCAATCCCACTGCACTGACGACCACTCATCAGGAAAAACAACGGTTGGCCTTGAAGTACAAAAAAATGTCAAGCATAAATCGCCTAGTTATTTCTGATATTTTTCACTTCAGGCCAAAATGGTATTTAATGAGCTTGTGAAAGATGAGATCAATTTATACTTTTTCAAGATTGATCTCATACACACTGTAAGAAAATATCAATGGGGTATGCAGATATAATACATCTGCCATACACCATTATTACTTTGCACAAATTTAAACATTGTCCACATCGGAGTGCGTCTTGACACCATCCGTATTTCAAATGATCAATTGTTGGGTAGATGAAATTTTGAGATAAGTATAGTATCAAGATGAAAACGTAATCTCAGTAGACAAAAGCTGAAAGCTCTGTAATAATCGTTTGCTAAGTAAATGTATGAGGGGCACTAACCTTATGCAGGTTAAGCACTAACACATTAGTATTCACTTAGATGGTAAACTGATCCTAATTTTAAGTGTCATGTATATTCTACCAACACATGAGAGTCTTACTACCATAATAGCATAGTCGATGGCTAGAGCACCATCAGATAAACAACTATCACTTAAGGAGGCATAGGCTATTACACACAATAAAAGAAATGCCAGGGAGAAACGCAGATAGCCATTTAATTATAAATACTGAGCCCTAGGGAGGATAAGCTCTAACCACCCTCGGCACATTCTACAGCAGGAATAAATATCACACAAGTTAAACTATCCTATTGGTGCATGCCCCATGTAAATGTAAATATATTTTTCACCCTGAAATCATGTAAAAAAATGGCGCTGACCGTCGCTCCAACTTGCGTGCTAATGTGACTGTCGAGGGATACAGGCAAAAGGTCATACTAAACAAAACTGCAATCATTGGAACAAAGATTGCTATCACCTTATAATTTTTTTGTAGTTCTGTGTGGATCGAAATACCGAGTATGTTATAGAAAAATCTCCATATATCATTGTTTCATGAAAAAGCAAACACTCCATTTAGCAAACTACTAAGTCAAATCACTTATTAGAAACTTGCCATACAACAATAGCCGTAAATTTCTTTTCATTTTTTTAACCTTCCATTGCAAGTGGCATGTGAAAACTATTTAGAACATCATGTTAAGTATATTTCAGATCGCATAAACAAAAGGGGTTGTAGGACCTGACAGCAAAAATTCTATAAAGCTAAATAGATGGATGAGGTCATGACACAATACTTTTAAATCTATAAAGCAAAAATTCTATAAATCTAAAGGGAGAACAACATGAAACCACAGCTGCAAGGCATGAAATTGTGCAGCCAAATCTCCCATGTCTCCTTTCACAACAATATCAAAAGCCAGGGTCTATCTCATTCGAAACAAAGAACATGACCTGGCAGTTCAGCACTTTAACAGAAGTACCATTTTAGTATCAGGATAAATACAACTTCACAAATTGCTAGTAGTTCCAAACCTTGGTTAAAAGGAAAATGATTCTTGGGTTGGATTAAGAAATCAAAACTTGCAACAGTTCACCTAGGCCCGCATGACCAAGAGGCAGGAGAAAAAGGGTAAGCCCAAAACAAACCATGCATGTCTCGTTGATTGCTGATTTGAGTAATGCAAGATATACCAGTTGGTAGCTAATGCCACGCGGAGAATTGTATGTACTCCTCGTTTAATAATGCAAAAGATGTGTACCATAATATATGCTAACTACATATGAGCAGTTCCTAAAATATTAATAAAAGCAGCAACTCTAAAAATTATTTAGTAGCAACCTAAGTACCTAACTAAGTTTTGATATCTGAGCCTGACTTTTCAGTGCATCTATGACTTTATCCAAGTGAGTAATAGAAACAATAATATATGCAAGATTGCAGAGGTGGCATTAAAATATAAGAATGAACAAATACGTGACTGAAAGATACAGTACTGCTTACAAGTGCTTAACAGAGAGAGCACATACGAAATTGAGAGACCCATGAATTTTATTCAGGCAATAAAAAATGCGTAAGATGAAAATGGCACCGGAAAATACATGATTATTGTTTCGCTGAGTGAGTTAAAGTAAATAAGATCTTGGAATAGGCCCAAAGTAAATAAGATCTTAGAATAGGCCCGATATAGTCCTTGCTGATCACAACACTGTGAAATAAGAAAATAATATCTAAGATAGCATGAAAAATCTCTAGAAAATAGGTGCTAAAGAAATAAGCACATTTGATAAAATGTTCATGTTAAGTTTCTGAAATGAGCTAACTGAGGTATCAAAATTCATTTGTATCAGCCTAAAATAAAACAGAATCCTCTATTAAGGCAACATCTACTTTGCCATCAGGCTAAAAGAAAAATAGATTTGGTGGAGTGCAAAGCGAAGAACTGAAAAAAAAGGAGTACTCACTCAGTTCTGCGCTTATGGCAACACATGCTGTTAATCATCTCTTCGACACATGAGAAAAAGAATGACCAAAATAAGGAGTACCAGAGAGTGCCTTCTCCAAGATCTTATTTGGTTAGTTAGCTTTGGAGAAAACAAAGAGGAGAAAACAAAGAGGAGTACCAGACAGTGTAAATTCTTTAAGCTGCTTGTCCTTCCCATTCAACCGTTTGTCCTTCTCATTGTTTGAGATAACACTCTTGAGATCGACAGCTTCCTAGGCTTGTCATAGTTGTAAGCTTTCGATATCGCTGGCTGCTACATACCAATGGCATGTGTGGCGCAGCATTTTCCACGGCCTCGAGCCTGCCCATGTGTTGGCTGAACAATAATACACTGCCAAAAGTGATGGTGAGACGGTGTGTTAGGGAGTAGAAGGTTACATTGGCCACCAGTTTGCCTTGAGAAGCCACGCTAGTCTTGTACTTTGGTTGAGGAGGATGCATAGGAGACATATACATAATCATTTTGCGATGGGTAGACTCACGAAACACCCTGCAAGACAAACAAGAATCAAAGCTTTCAAGTCTCCTGGGCTACTTATAAAAATATATATGATGTTTCAAAATTTAATTAGGAAACTAATTCCATAACATGTGATTAGTAATTGAATATGAGATTTCGACACTAACTTGGATTAGATTCCCTATTTGTGGTCCGACGTGCAGAACCGTGAATCTAAGAATCTCAAACAACACCAAAATCCACATTTGTGTTTTAGATTTCAAGAAATCTGAATTAGCTTCAAATACATTTTATTTGCTTAATGACACTATAAATAGTCTGTAGAAACTTTCAAAAAAGAAGGTAGAAATTAGAGAACCATCACACTCTATGATTCAGACTTTAGTAAACAAAATAGAAGATGTCACGAAACCAGCTCTCACATTTTGAAGAGCTCAAGTTTTAGATAGCTGGATATGAGGAATGAAAAACGAACTAAATTTGTTAAAGTAAACTCAAGAGGAGGTATCATAGCAGTACAACTGATACTGAGATGCAACCATAAGATGAACAAAAGTGAATGCAGCGACCATTTGTTCGAAAAATCAGGTTTGAAACTCCCATTAGTTGCTCTAACTGCTCTGTCCCTACATATATTTTCATACAATACTATTTAAAAAACCAGATCAGATTCAAATTTTATTGTGAACTCACAGAAAAACGTACATATGAATTAGAGCCCCTTCACTTGGAAATTCTAAAGCAACTTAAGGATTCCCACTTAAGGATTCGCACTCAACAAACAAGAATGTCTAGAGCATCATAAATGATCTACAAATATTGCATTATATAATTCCTGATGTAAAATGGACTTATTTTCTATAATCCTTTTGATTTCCAGGAGCTCATAAAAACAAAATCATCCATCCATGACCAGAGAAAGATCATCGAGCATAGAGAAGAATTAAATTCCCCAAGCATCATATGATAAGGAGGCGTTAGGTGAAATTAAAAATATGAAACCAACCAAGACATTCTTTCAACACGGCTCATATGATAAAAAGACCATTTTCTGAACTTCTCATAAAATAACACTTGACAGTGAAAGCGCTACCAAAGACAAAATGGTCCGTATGCCACTATGCCCTACTAAATCTAGACAAAAGTACAAGAGATTCTAGATAGCAATGTTGAAATTTATATATAATTTGTTTTGCAATGTAGTTTATTAGTAACACATAAAACTGAATTTCTTTACTGTCAGCACTAAGAGTTAACCATGGATGCATGATGAAGAGGGCCTAAACTCTTACCAATCACTATAACAGCAACAAAGAGGCTAAATAGTTTGATACCCTGAAGGATTGAGAAGGCCATCCACCAATAGCTTAATATTCCATTACTTTCTGGATCATACAATTGGCAGACACCACAAACCGAATGACCAATGAGGCATTGTGCATGATGAAGTGGGTGCAAAGGAGGCCGGGCTCGATCAAATAATAAGCTAAATCGACATGTCACCACACAATGATTAATACGATATATATACCTGCAGGAAGAGCATGGACATGACACACGTGCTAATATTATGAATTTAAGCTATATGTAACAGCAGGAATGCAAAAGTGTGATTTTAAAGCAGAATATGAATACTTGAAAATATAACCAAAAGAATTTGGTACAAAACAATGGTTTTTTGGTGACATGCAACCAAGAATTTTGTTTCCTTATCAGAACTTACATTTGCTTAGAAAAACAAAAACAACCAAGAGCAAGAGAGCAAGATTACAGCAGACTAAACTGTGCAAGAGATTGGAACCGTAGGCAAACAGTGCTTGGGGCCGAGGGAGCCAAAGTAGCGAACTCCACGGCATCTACTTAAATCAGGGAAGAGTGAACTTATCATCGACAACGGCACAATAAATGAAATGAGAAGCAAGCGATGAGCAGTAAGTCACATGCAAAGGTGTTTAGGAAGGAGGTGAACATCAGCAGAGCAACGATTGCAATTCCATCGCCAGTGGCCATCTTCTCCTGCAACAGGTGGCCAGGTTCCAAGTTAAGTTGCAGAATAGCTAGAAGCAATGTAGAGATAAATATGTATAGACAGATGCTTCAGCATAGTAATATTCAGAAATCAAAGCACACATGTCCTTTACAGTGAATGAACAACAAACGCTCATGGGATATAGTGTCAGCTTAAAAAGGGGAAAAATGGCAGATTCATAAAGCAACTGCTAGACAGGAATACATGATGCTAACGGGGAGTGCTAGTAATACTTATTCAAAGGGAAAGGTATTAATCTTCAGATATAGCATGAGAGATCCAATGTTTTTTGTTGGAGCTCTGGAAGATCTTAACGAAAAAAAAAAAGAGAAAGGGGGCAGAGCACAACACACCTCCTCTAGCCGTGCTCGTCATCGAACTGCCGCCCAAATCATGGGTCGCTGCCCAAATCATGGGTCGCTAAACAAGAACCAATCTAATCCCGTGGTCCTAAACGCAGTCAGTTAATAAAAAGAAAGAGATAAAGGAGATAGAAAACATCACACAAGCTTGGAGAGGGACATGGAGATGTTTTGTACCCATTACTTAACTCTCTCTTCTATCTGTGCACATCGTTTCAAGATAAGTATACACATAGCATGTTGTCATGTCATATTCACCAATGAGTCAAACATTGAGGTCTGGAAGAATAAGCGGCAGCAAGCTATTAACTCAAAAGTTGGATGTCTTGAAAACTTTATTGAGTATGTTAATGTCCTATTCAGGTATTTTTCGAACCTATCTTCTTTTCTCTAATATTTTATTAAAAAGTATTTGTTAAGTTTCTGATCAATCCTTGGAGTATTCATAACAATAAAAGAACTGTAGAACTTATTTTGTTTGCCTCATAATTGAAATGGAATTTAGATATTAGTCTATTATCTGATCATCTAGATTTTTTTCCGGTATACTACTGTCCACGAAAGGCAGAACATCATATTTTGCGTACCTAATACCTTGTCATTGTTGTCAAACTATTTTTTTGTAATATAAGATTGTATTGCTCTCATTATATTAGGATACTTGCCAGATACAATGTTACCGTCGTCGCTCGATGGGCGTTGCCGCCCAAACCTCAAGCTATGTCCGTGGTCTGCGCTCGATTTCACCTCCGCTGCTCTCGCATGCTCGTGCCGCGGCGGCGGACGGCGGCGCTGCGGACGACGCCGCTGCTCCTGCATGCTAGTGCCGCGGCGGCGGACGGCGGCGCTGCCATGCGGAGGCGAGGGAAGGGACGGCGCGACGGGAGGAGAAGGGGCGGCGCGATGGGTGGAGAATGGGAGAGGCGGCGCGGGGTGGCGGCGCGAGGGAGAGGAGGAGGAGGAGGGTTGCGTGCTCTCTCCTCGACGCCGGGCCGAGCGGGCTTTCACACGACCCATGGATAAAACACGGGTTCGTGGGAGGGCCTCGTGCCCTGGACAAAATCGATGGCGGAGATCGCGCCACGTCAGCTCGATCTGACGGCCGAAAATCCAAAGCGCTGTGAGACCCCCTATGGGGACATCATATACACCTTTAGATATCCATTCTTTATTTTATGATCTGTTGAATTTGATAAATGGTGCACGTGATCTGAGATGTTTAATTGGATGGGGATGCTGATGCTGTCGGCGAGAGTAGAAAGCAACATAATCTGCACTGCCGACCTGTTGCACTTGTTATTCAATATTCATATTGTTATTTCAGTGTAGAAATTTTATTGGCATAAGTAAACTTTGAAAGTTGCACAACAGATTCCTTTAGGAAAGAGTAGATTGCATGGATAAGCACATTAAAATATCTTGTGAGCTAAAGAATTTTGTATGTGCCAAAATTCAACAAGGATTCTCTGTGCGGTACGAGAAAATTTAGTTTCCCATTATACTGTACACTATTTTAGGTTGAATCGAATCCAACCAAAACTTATCCTTCTTATTGAAATTATAAGTTTGTGCAATTGGACAGAACATTGTAGAAAGGAAGACATGCTCAGCTGAATATTGAATGATACTGCCGGAGAGAGCGAGGTGTTTGTTGCGATACCCAGCGATGCCATATGCATGTCACGCTCAACATTCGTCTTTTGTGTCAATTACAACTACCATATAGTTAAACTGCATTTCTGACCAAAACTTTGAGAGCATATACCCTTATTGTTACTTCATTTTAGTAGAAGTGCAGTTTCGTATGTTAGATGTTATTGCAAGCATGCAAGTTGCACTAATTGCTTCTTTATTTTCTGAATGGTAACCAGTGAGCTCTACAGTCCTCTGGTATTGTTCACCCGCACAGTACTTCCTCTAAAGTCCTCTTGTATTGTTCACCCACACCTGTTAGATGTCAACCTCATGCATGGATTTTTGTGTGAATTGTAGCTGTATATTATTTGTGTGATTTCTATTTGGGAATTTCTGCATTTATCATTGGATGGCCGTAAAGCATATTGATTCTGACCTTTTTTCTTGTGATTGATGCCCCAGTCCAAGGCCGCTGAGGCAATCAGCCCTGGAGAAAGCTTTGTCAACATCTGGAAAGGCTGCCACGAGCGGTACAATATCAGGTGTATAGTCACCTGTGTAGATTGGGCTGTCAGATCCTGAAGATGACCAGGAACAGTGTGTCCGGAATATTTCAAAAGTCAGTCCGAACCCCAAGAGCCATCTTCAATTGAACTAAAACGAGAAAGTTTTTCGTTTGCTAGATCTCATGAAAATCAGAGTCTTTGGTTCTGCCTGATGTTGGCAAAGTGGGTGCGAGCGATGCGAGCCTTCATGGGTGTTTCTCTCCTCGTGCTAGGGTGTGCTCGCCGCCGGTCATGCAGATCATGCCTGAGCTCCTGGAGTTGTGTGGTGGTATGCTTACGCCTCCTCCCATCGAGGAAGTGAGGCCTGGTTCACATGAGTTCTCGGATGTGGCTTCTCCATCGTGTCAGCCACTTGCCTTGGAGAAGTGTGGTGATGTTGACGTTGCAGTCTCTCCCTCAGCTGAGTCCGGCAGTCAGGTGGTTCCTGTTGGTGATGGGGTTGCTAAGGCTGGGTTGTTGCCAATGGTGCCCGGAGCTATCGTCGCTAGAGAGGTTTGCGACTTTCTCGCCACCTTAGTTGTTGCCTTCCCTGGATCCATAGTTGGTTGACGAGTGCCTCACAATGTCGTGGCGTGTCCTTTTTGGCGCGGCGTTGGTGTGTCGTGTTGAGAGTTTGTTGGTGTCGCTTTGTGATCTTGTTGCCTGCCAAAACCCACCGGCGAGCAGCGACGGGCAACACGGAGAGCCGGGAGGCTCCCAGGACTGCTGGTGGGCCCTGGTCCCTCGGGCGACGGCCCGTAATGCTCCGGCACACATCCAAGCTGGTGCAAGGGCGTGCCACCTGACCTATACCTGGTCAGGAAGGTGATGGATTGCTTCGACTAGTTTCCTGCATGGCATACACGTAAACATTAAATACGAGCCTCGATCGGCTCTCAGGTTATCCTGTGAATCGGCTCAAGGAGCCGATCCACCCATGATTCGTATTGGATCTACGATAACATGGTGGTCCTGCTTGATCAATACTAAGTTAAAGCGATCTACGACGATCTAGGATTTTCACCACATAACCGAAACATCCTACACGTAGTTGAGCCTGGCAGATACGAAAGAATAGCAAACCAGCCCTAGACAAGGCCTAAAAACCAACGTAGCGTTGATTCCCGGAACATCCTCTCTAGGAACAGCAAACTATACCTTACGCACTACTGGATCATTCAACCCGTTTGCAAGGCCTAACTATGCAGATATCAAACTAATCCTTGGGAAACAAGGAACGATCATAACAGATCAGATCTACTAAATAAAGACTAAGCAAGGTGCTGCCCTTACACCTAAAATAGGTGTAAAGGCAGCTAGATATCTAGGGATAGCACAACTAAGCAAATACATCAAGATAATATCGATGCTAACCCTAACATATCTATGATAACAGCGTTGCTCGCCATCAACAAGGCTTCAGTACGAGCAACGCATGAACAACGAATAAACTTGATACTGCCTAGATCGCAAGATGCGATCTAGGCAGCATGGCGCTTACCCGGAAGAAACCCTCGAAACAAGGGGTGGCGATGCGCCTAGATTGGTTTGTTGCGAACGTGATCGTCCTCCTTTCTCAATAACCCTAGATACATATTTATAGTCCGTAGACTTTCTAACTTGGGAATAAACCCAGCGTATACGAGCTAAACTCTATCTCTTAACTCTAGCCGACACGTATCCTACTATAATTTACAGATACACGGGCAATCTAGCCCAAACTCTTGTACAAGGCCGATTCATGAATATTTTCCATGCATATTCTCTAAGCCCATCTCCATCACGGCCCATCTTCGGACTTGGTTAAAATCTGGTGATAACACATGCCCCCCTGGTTTTGGTAATGATAATTCCAAAACCACTCTGTTTTTCTTCGTCGGGTCATGTCGTGGCAGAGCAGAACCGTCACAGTATCCTTCATCATGATGCCTTGCCTTCTCAACTTCTCTGCACGATTTGACAGTTTTTTGGCACCACTTCCTCGGAAACCGTTGTAGCATCAAATCTCCACTATATCCTCTTTATTTAACCGCGCCGAGCAGTTCGCCTCTTCATCCTCTTGCTCCGTACTAGCCATCGGCAAAAAAAACCCTTCCTCTGCAGCCATGTCTTCCTCCTCCTCCTCTGCCTCATCGGGTCTGTCCTTCCAGTCCTCCTCCTCGAGCGAGCCGATGGCGGAGTACGACCAAATGGCGGCGTACGAGAAGGAGGCTCCCGAGCATTGGGACGATGAGGAGTGGGACTTCACCGTCAGGGTGGGCGATGCGCCCCTGACCGTCGTCGGGTCAGACGACGACTTATCCCTGACCGACGGGGAAAGTGACCTCCGATTCCTCGTCGACGGGGAATTGGAGGCGGAGAGCGAGGACGACCTCTTCTCCTGGGCCAGCTTCACCTCCTACGACGAGGAGGAGGAGGAGGAGGATGACTCCTCCTCCGACGAGTACCCGCCGGCGAAGCGCTTCCGCGCCGGGTCGAAGGACGAAGACGACGATGACGAGGAGGAAGAAGAAGCTCCTGCCGAGGGCTACGGCAGCAGCGACGAGGACCTCGCCGGCAGTAGCGCCGACGGCAGCTACGACGGCGACGACGAGGGCAGCGACGGCCCTTAGATTAGCATCTACTAGTATAGGACTAGTAGTAGTAATCAGCTCTTCTTTTGTTCTTCCTTTCTCGAGCAATCGGCTCTTCTCTGTAAGAAATCCTTTTCATCAATGAAGAAATATTTTCAATTGATTTTGCCGATGGTCAAAGTAAGTCAACGCTCAAAGAGCTGATGGCAGCGCATCGGCCTTCACCATAAAACGCTAGTAAGGCCAAACTTAGTTGCCTGCTCAAACGGTAACCTACGACCCTCGTCTGAAGGAGCAAACTTAGATCCCCAAATCGCCCATCGAACAGATTCAAATCTCAGCCACGCGAATCCCAGATCCCAATCGCAGATTCAACCCCGCAGCGAGTCTGATGGCAGAATCATCCAGCGCCAACGCCACGGTCTCCGGCCTGAAGGTAATCCTCAACCGCTCCTCGCCATCCGAGCATAATGTTAGAATTAACAGGAAAACACCTGAATTAATGTCTCATCCCATCATTAATTTTAGGTATCAGACATTCTGCTGCCGCATCCTTCTCTTCCAAATTCTCTTTGTCTTGGTCCCCGTTCTACCGAGAGTCCTGCCCATTTGATTTCATGCGAGGCCAACAGAATTCCCTTCGTGAACCAGAACTTAGATCTGACTTCTTGGGCCGACTGCTTACGAGCCTGGCCTAATCCTCCTGAAGATTGGGTTTCATGGTACAATAGAGTATCCAAAACTCACCAAGCCACCTGGGAAACCACAGGAATAGCCGATGCTTTATCTTTATCACTGTCTCCCCTTGAGAAACATGAAAACCTTCTGAAAACCATCGGCTACTTTTGGTCTGATGCTCTGAACTGCTTCATTGTTTGGCCATGGCCCCATGACACCAACTCTACTAGACGTGGCCATGATCACTGGTCTAGACATTTCATCCCCCAGTCCCTCTGCTTTTATGCTGCCAAAGGTCCCTTTTACACTCTCCTCCAAAACAGAATGCACAAACTGGGGTGCCTATCTTAGACGCCACATGAAAAACAAAGGCCCTGTAACGGATAGAGAACACACGGCCTTTCTGAATTTCTGGTTGGAACATTTCATATTATGTGGCCCTTCACTTGCCCCAACCAAAAACTATCTTTCTTTGGCCTATGAACTTGCCAAAGGCACCCAACTTGGCATCGGCAAACTGTTCCTTGGAGAGGTCTATCAATATCTCCAACTGATGGATGTCAACCTGTTTTCCCAAAAGACAGTCAAAACAGGAGGCCCCTGGTGGTTTATTCAGCTATGGGCTCAGCTGTATTTTCAGAACCAGATCCCAAATTTTCCACCTTTGGCCACTTGCACCTTCCCAGATGCTAATGGGAAGCAGATCCGATGTACTAGCTATGGCCAAGCCTTATATAGCCTTCCAGGTAGCAGGCTGATCCCTAAGGAAGCATCAGAGTGGTTCAGAATCTTCTTCCAAGGCCTGGACAATCCCCTGTTCTTTCCTTACACTGAATCTGGAAATTTTGAAAATCCCGTCTCCTTCAGGTTGGACAGCTTTGCCGATGACCCTAGCACTCGGCACTTGTATTCCATCATGATCCGTCCCTGCTTCCTTCCAGTTGGCATGAGCACCTCTAACAGGATCATCAAACCTGGTTATGAGTCTTATCAGCCGGTTGTAGTAGCCCGGCAGTTTGGTCTTGGGCAGGTGTCTCCACACTTCTTCCTCCACCACTTAACAGAGAGCAGAGCTGAGTTGCCTGATGTCCTCACCGGCCAAAGGTGTTACTCCTTCTTTGATGCTCTAGCTATTCCAATCCCTCACAACCTCTGTTTCACCTCTTCAACTGATGGTTTTGAGACCTGGTGGTCAATGTGGAAGACTCATGCCTTCAGGAGAGCTCTGGGACCATTGCTGAAACAACTTGATGCTGAATATGACATCCCTGCAGAACAGGTACCACCACTCACAAATTTCTTGCAGTGGCTCACAATGATTGTTTGTAACCTTGCTCTGCCTCCTTGCAGCAACAGGATGGTCCAGAACCTGCACAAGATGACGGCTCCCCTTTCAAGTTCCTCCCACCGGCTCCGGTGGTCCTCTTCTGCAAAAGCTCACCACCCTTGAAGAAGGTTGTGATGCAGAGCCAGCCGATTTCACCAAAATCGGCTCCCAAAACCAAAATATCCTCTGGGCCACCTGCCCCCCGAGTCTCAATCAAGGCGAGAAAAGAAGTAAGGAAAGTAGCTGCCAGGAAGACCTTGAAACGCCAAAACCCTACTCCAACTCAAGAAAGCTTGCACGTAAGCTGATCCATGCCTTGGCTGATTTCATCTATCCTTCTAGGCTTCTGCAACATGCTTGTATTTCTTTTCTTTTACAGGCCTCTACTGAAGAAAACTCCAGCGAGGAGACCCAGTCCAGTCGAAGAGATTCGAGCTCGAACAACTCTGGGAAAACCACCACACAGAGCCAGCCAGACTTGCCCCCGTCGGCTTCCAAGAAAAGGTCAGCTCCTGAACCTGCTGCTCCCCAGGCTTCAGTCAAAGTGGGGCAGAGCGGTTTACGCACCAAGAGCCGATGCATCAAGAGAGCTCGCAAGGAACCACAAGCCTCTTCATTAAACCAGGAGGTTTCAA
>NC_061509.1:247101698-247122975 GCF_022539505.1 Lolium rigidum | reverse complement strand
GAAGCTGATTTTGATGAGCATGATATTTTTAGTCCCCCAAGTTTTGAGGAAAAAAATTTCTTTGATGATACTTTGCCTCCTATTTATGATGATTATAATGATAGTGGTATTTTGGTGCCACCTACTATGGAGGATAAAGGTTATTATGATTATACCATGCCTGCAATTTATGATGATTACAATGATGGTTATGGTAGTTTTACTCCCACTATTACTAATAAAATTGATTATGCTTATGTGGAGAGTAATAATTTTATGCATGTGGCTCATGATAAGAATGTTTCATGTGATAGTTATATTGTTGAGTTTGTTCATGATGCTACTGAAAGTTATTATGAGAGAGGGAAACATGGTTATATGCATCTTAATAATATTAAGTTTCCCCTCTTTATGTTGAGAATATTGAAGTTGCGCTTGTGTTGCCTTCCTATGCTTGTTGCATTATGCTTACATGACTTGTTTATTTACAAGATTCCTTTTCATAGGAAGTGGGTTAGGCTTAAATGTGTTTTGAATTTGCTTCTTGATGCTCTCTTTTGCTTCAACTCTTATTTCTTGCGAAAGCATCGTTAAAATTACTAAGCCTATCTTAATGGCTATAAAGAAAGCACTTCTTGGGAGATAACGCATGTTTTTATTTTGCTACTGTTTTGTTGTGTCTTGGAAGTTGTTACTACTGTAGCAACCTCTCCTTATCTTTACTTTATTGCATTGTTGTGCCAAGTAAAGTCTCTAATAGGAAGTTGATACTAGATTTGGATTTCTGCGCAGAAACAGATTTCTACCTGTCACGAATTTGCGTAGATCTCTCTGTAGAAAAATCAAAAAAATCTGCCAATTTACGTGCGTGATCCTCAGATATGTACGCAACTTGCATTCAAATTGAGCTTTTTCATCTGAGCAAGTGAAGTGCCCCATAAAAAATTTGTCTTTACGGACTGTTCTGTTTTGACAGATTCTGCCTTTTATTTTGCATTGCCTCTTTTGCTATGTTGAATGGATTTCTTTGTTCCATTAACTTTCAGTAGCTTTGTGCAATGTCCAAAAGTGTTAAGAATGATTATGTCACCTCTGAATATGTGAATTTTTTATTATGCACTAACCCTCTAATGAGTTTGTTTTGAGTTTGGTGTGGAGGAAGTTTTCAAGGATCAAGAGAAGAGGATGATATACTATGATCAAGAAGAGTGAAAAGTCTAAGCTTGGGGATGCCTCCGTGGTTCATCCCTGCATATTTCAAGAAGACTCAAGCATCTAAACTTGGGGATGCCCAAGGCATCCCCTTCTTCATCGACAACTTATCAGGTCACTTCTAGTGAAACTATATTTTTATTCCGTCACATCTTATGTACTTTACTTGGAGCGTCTGTGTGCTTTTATTTTCGTTTTGTTATATTAGTTCTCTGAATAAATTCGGATCCTAGCAATCCATGTGTGGGAGAAAGACACGCTCTGCTGTTTCATATGAACACTGGTGTTCTTAGCTTTACTTTTAATGTTCATGGCGAAGGTTGAAACTGCTTCGTTCGTTGTTAGATGGTTGGTTCAGAAAATGTTGCATGTGGTAGTGGTATAATGAAATACTTGCATAATCTTGTAGATCATTGAGCTTTGATAACCTGATTCTTTGCAAACGTTTTGAGGTAGTTAGATGGTAAAGCTTGCTGGTTAATTAAGTTAAAATTAGTAGTGGATTGTTGTCTTTAAACTTGTATCGTACTACAAACTCTATAAAATTGTTGAAGGTGTAGTTGGACTTGATAGCTTTCTGATGTCTACGTGTGCTTCTATTCTTGTAGACAGTGTTGGGCCTCCAAGAGCAGAGGTTTGTAGAACAGCAGCAAGTTTCCCTTAAGTGGATCACCCAAGGTTTATCGAACTCAGGGAGGAAGAGGTCAAAGATATCCCTCTCATGCAACCCTGCAACCACAAAGCAAGAAGTCTCTTGTATCCCCAACACACCTAATATGTGCACTAGTTCGGCGAAGAGATAGTGAAATACAGGTGGTATGAATAAATATGAGCAGTAGTAACGGCACCAGAAAATAGCTTGATGCTACAACTGGCGTGCAGTCAATGGTGGTAATATTGCAGGCAGTACAGATGCAGTAAAACAGTAAACAAGTAGTGATAGCAGTATTTCGAAGCAAGGCCTAGGGATTATACTTTCACTAGTGGACACTCTCAACATTGTAATCATAAATGAATATAAATATAAGCACTTCACTATGCTATTCTGAATTACTCTCTGGCAAGATAACGAACACTAATTCATCATGTAGGCAAACCTTAAAGATGTATTCCCAAGTACTAATGAACACCCCACGCTGTCACTTTGAGCATTCATAGGAGGTACTAACACACCACAATTTCATAGAGACATCCAACTCAAATCATAACTCAGTGAATAAGTATTCTGTGAAATATGGCCTAAGAGACCCACACGGTGCACACACTGTCACCTTTACACACGTGGGACAAGGAGTCTCCGGAGATCACATAAGTAAAATCAACTTGACTAGCACAATGACATCTAGATTACAAGCATCATCATATGAATCTCAATCATGTAAGGCAGCTCATGAGATTATTGTATTGAAGTACATAGGGAGAGAGATGAACCACATAGCTACCGGTACAGCCCCTTAGCCTCGATGGAGAACTACTCCCTCCTCATGGGAGACAGCAGCGGTGATGAAGATGGCGGTGGTGTCGATGGAGGAGCCTTCCGGGGGCACTTCCCCGTCCCGGCGGCGTGCCGGAACAGAGACTCCTGTCTCCCAGATCTTGGCTTCGTGATGGCGGCGGCTCTGGAAGGTTTGTCGTACCGTGGCTTTTCCGTATCGAAGATTTAGGTCAGGGACCTTTAAATAGGCGAAGAGGCGGAGTCGGAAGGGCGACGAGGCGGTGACACACTAGGGGGGCGCGGCCAAGTCCTGGGCCGCGCCACCCTGTCATCTGGGGCCCACAGGGCCCTCCTCTGGTGGCTCTCGGGTGTTCTGGAAGTTTCGTGGGATTCTAAGATGCTGGGCGTTGATTTCGTCCAATTCCGAGAATATTTCCTTACTAGGATCTCTGAAACCAAAAACAACAGAAAACAGGAACTGGCACTTGGGCATCTTGTCAATAGGTTAGTTCCGGAAAATGTATAAAATCATCATAAAGTGTGAACAAAACATGTAGGTATTGTCATAAAACAAGCATGGAACATAAGAAATTATCGATACGTTGGAGACGTATCAGGGCGTCATGGGTCTCTTCTGGATCTGGATGGCGATCCTGGTCTTCTCCCGAGCTGTGAGAGATGGAGCAGAGTTCTGAGTCAATATTCCCTGGCCTGCCGTGGATGCGAGGAGGGAAGTGGATGCGGTATCTCTGTCCTCCGCCTTCTTCAGCGTCGGCTGCCTGAGAGGTGCTATGGAGCTGCTCTCATAGGGCTCCTTCGAGCGTCACACACGGTGTCTCTCGGCGCTGTGATCCTTGGCCGGCATGGTGGCCCATCTTCAACCTCCGGAGTGGAGGTTCTCTCTCGTGTTGACCACTGGAGCTCGGCGCTACTTCATCACCAAGTGGTTTGTCCCCGGAGGTGGAGAAGCGACCGGCGGATGCGATACGGCGTCGGAAGCGTGCTGTCGAGCATCTTGGCACCTGAACTCGACGTCCTCGTCTTGAGTTCGTCGGCGATCTGTGGCGGCGCCACCCATGGACTTGATTGCGTTTTAACTTTTCCTGATAGGGTGTTTTCTGCAATTCTAGAAGCCCCTTCTTCAAATTTCAGGTTTCTTAGTGCGAGAGTTGTAAAGGGTCTTCTTTGCAATATGTACCTGGCACGTGTGATGAATGAAATGTTCTCTGGGGTCTTCTAGACCCTGGGTCCGTGTTCAAACAAAAAAAAAAGTTGCATACCCAGCGACAAGGCCACCCCGGCAGGTACATTTTTGGCTGTTGGATCGTTTAATGTACCAATCAATGGCCGTACAATGGGTCTCCTGGGTGAGTTTTTAGTTACCGTCATCTTGATTAGGGCATCTCCAACAGGACGACCCAAACGGATCCTATGCGACTGTTTGCGTTCCAGCGGGGCGACGCATCGTGGCCGGGGCGTCCACCGTGACGCAAACGTGGCACAAATATGCGGCACGTTTGCGTCTTTGCAGACGCTACGCGGTCGCGCCTAGTGTCCGCTCGCTTCCTTCACGGGCCGTCTGGCAGCGACCCTGGTTCGATCAGCCTCGAATTAATGCACATCAAGCGCGCCAATGTCAACCACCGGAGTGGCAACCGCGCCGATCAACCCGCCAACCGCTGGAATGGACCGCCGAACCGCCGCGGAAGAGCAACCGCATGCCTCTTTGTTATACGCGCCGCCGTTAATCCCCGCAGAATATAACTCCTACGTGTACTATATTTCACGTCGAACCTCCGGCTTCTTCTTCTTATTCTTCTCCAACACCGGCTAGCCAGACGCCATGAGCGACTAAACCCTGCCGTCGGACTCAAAGAGCTAGGACAAGTCGCCGGGATGGCTGCATTGGTGGGAAAGCCCTGCGACACCAAGCGATCCGGGCTCCACGCCCAGCGACCCTGCCTCCACGCCGAGTGAGGAGGAGGAGGATGGAGGCGCCGATGCCAGCGACGGCCAGGAGGAAGACGGAGGCGCCGCTGGCAGCGACGGCGAGGACAAAAAGGAGGAGGACTCTGACGCCAGGTTCGCCCGGCTGGAGGCGCAGGAGGCGGCGAACGACAAGGCGGCAGCAAGGAAGGAGGCCAGGGCCCATGCAAGGGCGCATGCACGGGCGTTGTGTCGTCGTCGTCTTCCGTTCACCGACGACTCGGACGAAGACGACACTTCGTCCGACTCCAACTCCTCCGCGGACGCGTCGTCCGCCAGTTCCTCTTCCGGCGAGGAGGTGACAAGCAAGAGGCGCACTAGCGAGGACGACAAGGCAGGGCTTCTTGTTAGAAGGCAAAGAATTAGTTTATAGTTTATTTGTTTTTAAATTTGTTCTTGTTTGTATGTTAAATATGTTTGAACTTCTTCGATTCGAGTAATCTATCCGGTGAAATGTTTATGGCAGCAACAGGACATCATTCAGTAGTTGTTTTCGCGTTTAAACTTGCTCATTCATACAAATTGAGGAGTTCTACAACACAACTGAAAAGAAGCAGGAAAACAAAACAGGTGCATATCAAAAATGCGTCGCACCGCTGGGGGCTGCCCCCAACGCAACAGATTTTTCGCGTCTCGCGGCCATTTTCACTTCCGCCAGGCGAACGGACGCCCGTAAACAATTTAAGCGTCTGAAATACATCACTCCGTTGGAGATGCCCTTAGTTCTCTAGGGAGCTGGTACCGGGCTCTTCCTACATGGCCCGGTTTTCAGGAGAAAGATGGAGCAAACCTCGGTGAGAAAGTAAAATCTCATCTCTGAGTGTCGTGTGAACGAAACCATTTCTTCCCGAGTCTGAAGCGCGGCTCCTCTCGGCCCTAGATTTGCGCCGCCCCTCACCCCGACGTTGCCAAGTGCTGAACCTGACAGAAAATGAGAGAGGAAAACTAACAAACTGAACACAGAGTTTTTGCGTCGTGTAAAACCTTACCATTTTTATGTTTCTCTTTTCACTTTATTAAGCACTCTCGGTTACGAACTAACACGAGATAAAAACGGATCAGGACCGAGCAAAACGGTGATGCCATCCCACCGCCACTCAAGCCACTAACACAACTAGTTGAATGCCCATGCGTTGCTACGACCTCTATTTTTTTTTTGCAATATGATTAATATACTCCAGGCATATGATATTTCTAAGAACCCATAAGATTGTACCTCTTTTGAAGTATACTTCGATAAGAGACATAATCGACATCGTTTGAATATAAAAATAAGCACTCAACTAATTTTTTATCAGTTAATTTTTTCGACAACATACATAACTAACATACGGATCTTCTGGTGGCAGGTGGTTGTCGCTTGGATCGTCAGGGTGGTCGGAGCTTGAATCAGCGACACGAGATGGAGGAGGGCGTAGAAAAGGGGGTTGGGTTGGGAGCAGGGGACGGTGTTGGGTGGTTTTTTGGCAGCCGCCGAAGAGACCATATGGTGCACGGTTCAATAGGCATCTGCAACAAAAAAAATTAGCGTGCACTCCCCAGGTCTATGAGCTGGTAGACTACAGAAGTTGATGAATTCAACAGCTAATTATTGAGTGAAGAACAACGTATCTCATCACTTTCATGTGTCTAAGAGAGTAAAATAGAGCTTAAAGCTGTGCATAATCAGATCAAATGAAAGGCATCGTGTTTGGGTAGTATCGAAGGACACATTTCTTCAATATGTTTACAGTCACCCTACAATAGTTCTGCAGAACTATAAATTTCTGTTTTTTACCACACAGAAGGATGGAACTTGAACATCAGCACAAAAATACCAGCTGCAATTAACTTCAAAAAACCGAAGCATTCCCCATGACGCTAACTGAATCAATACACATATGCTGAATCTTGCGTAAGAAAACCTAACGATATATTGAGGTACTGCCAATGCTTACTTCAGTGTTTTTTTTAAACGGAGGCAAAAGCTTTGCCTCATCCATTAATTAAGAAGAGGGTGCTCGGTTTTTAGGAGAAAACCGGACGAAAACCTACAACAACCGGGCAAAGCCCACACAAACAACACACCCACATAGATCTGTCATCACCAGATTTTAACCAAGTCCGGAGATGGGCCATGATGGAGATGGGCTTAGAGAATATGCATGGAAAATATTTATGAATCGGCCTTGTACAAGAGTTTGGGCTAGATTGCCCGTGTATCTGTAAATTATAGTAGGATACGTGTCGGTTAGAGTTAAGAGATAGAGTTTAGCTCGTACACAGTTGGGTTTATTCCCAAGTTAGAAAGTCTACGGACTATAAATATGTATCTAGCGTTATTGAGAAAGGAGGACGATCACGTTCGCAACAAACCAATCTAGGCGCATCGCCACCCCTTGTTTCGAGGGTTTCTTCCGGGTAAGCGCCATGCTGCCTAGATCGCATCTTGCGATCTAGGCAGTATCAAGTTTATTCGTTGTTCATGCGTTGCTCGTATCGAAGCCTTGTTGATGGCGAGCAACGCTGTTATCATAGATATGTTAGGGTTAGCATCGATATTATCTTGATGTATTTGCTTAGTTGTGCTATCCCTAGATATCTAGCTGCCTTTACACCTATTTTAGGTGTAAGGGCAGCACCTTGCTAAGTCTTTATTTAGTAGATCTGATCTGTTATGATCGTTCCTTGTTTCCCAAGGATTAGTTTGATATCTGCATAGTTAGGTCTTGCAAACGGGTTGAATGATCCAGTAGTGCGTAAGGTATAGTTTGCTGATCCTAGAGAGGATGTTCCGGGAATCAACGCTACGTTGGTTTTTTAGGCCTTGTCTAGGGCTGGTTTGCTATTATCTTTCGTATCTGCCAGGCTCAACTACGTGTAGGATGTTCCGGTTATGTGGTGAAAACCCTAGATCATCGTAGATCGCTTTAACTTAGTATTGATCAAGCAGGACCACCATGTTATCGTAGATCCAATACGAATCATGGGTGGATCGGCTCCTTGAGCCGATTCACAGGATAACTTGAGAGCCGATCGAGGCTCGTATTTAATGTTTACGTGTATGCCATGCAGGAAACTAGTCGAAGCAATCCATCACCTTCCTGACCAGGTATAGGTCAGGTGGCACGCCCTTGCACCAGCTTGGACGTGTGCCGGAGCATTGCGGGCCATCGCCCGAGGGACCAGGGCCCACCAGCAGTCCTGGGAGCCTCCCGGCTCTCCGTGTTGCCCGTCGTTGCTCGCCGGTGGGTTTTGGCAGGCAACACATTCTGGCACGCCCGGTGGGACCTTCTTCTACATCAACTGCATCAACATCTGCACCAGAGATGGCGGAAGACCCAGTCACGTACGAAGATCTGACTGAGGAGCATAAGAAGAAGTATAATGAGCTTAAAGCTCTCTTCGAAGCCGACCTCATCGGCTCTTTCGAGAGGACCCGCACACATGGCATTAGGTGGAAAGGGTTCTCAGCTGAAGGTGCTCTCGATGAAGTGGATCTGTCTACTTCTTCGAAGAACGCACCGAGCTCGCGCCAGAAATTAACTACATGGTGGCTCACTCTCGCACCGCCATTCCGAGAGCTCTGGTGAACGCTTTCGAGCGCGTTGCGCTCGCGTGGTCCAGGAAATCATGAAGCATCAGTACTCTCCGTCAGGACCTACCCTAGGGACTCACCAAGGAGAAATACCGTTCCAGACCAGGCCGCAGCTGCCATTCGCGCTAGCAGCTCCAGAGCCGCCGGGTTCGCCGGCATACGTCGTCTACAAGATCGGAGGCGATCCTAGCGATTACCAGTTCCTGTATGAACCACCTAAGGAAATCCTGCACGGATACATGTGCACGTACGTGCCGGACTGCAATAACTGTGCGCGCATGAACCAGATTACAACAGGAGGGATTTCTGGAACAGCAGGAGGGATTTCTGGAGCAGATCCTGAGAAGCAGGCGTGGCTAGCTAAATATGCCACCGCAACGAGTCATCAAAGCTCGACCCCTGCAACTAACACCGTGGACCAGATCAGTGCAATCTTGAGAGACCAGTTCGGCATGGTGCCAAAGCGGAGGGCAATCGGCTATTCCAAGCCGTACCCCAACGAGTATGATTTGATTCCCCTACCGCCCAAGTATCGGCTCCCTGAGTTCTCAAAGTTTAGTGGATCAGAAGGGTCTAGTTCAATTGAGCACGTGAGCCGATATTTGGCGCAGTTGGGCATGATTTCAGCATCAGACCAGTTACGCGTAAGGTTTTTTGCGCAATCTCTCACATGATCGGTTTTTGGATGGTACACCTCGCTGCCACCAGATTCAATCCGGACTTGGAAGCAGATGGAAGAGCAGTTCCACATGCAATACCACTCAGAAGCTTCCGAGGCTGGCATTGCCGATCTGGCACAAGTACGACAGAAGCGTGGAGAGACGGTATCGGAATATATTCAGCGCTTCAGGACCGTCAGGAACCGATGTTATTCGGCTCGTTTGAATGAGAAAGAAGCAGTCGATCTGGCAGTATTGGGTCTCGCGTCGACGATCAAGGACATGGCTTTCCAAGCGGAATACACTTCACTGGCGCATATGGTTCAGAAACTATCATTGTATGAGCAGCGCCACCTAGAATTGTACCAGGACAAATTCAAACGCCCGGTAATCCTGGTTGAGACAGAAGAGGATGAAGACTCTGCAGGAGACCAGGAAGTAGCCGTGGCTGAATGGGCTCGGGGGGCAAACCCCGTGTCCTGCAAATGGGTTAAACCACAAGGTCCTGCAAAAGGGTTTGACTTCGACGTAAGCAAAGCTGGCAGATTTTCGATCTATTGGTTAAGGAGAAGCAGCTGAAGTTACCCGAAGGCCATAAAATGCCTACGGCGCAAGAGATGAACGGAAGGCCATACTGCAAGTGGCATCACTCGTTCACCCATACCACCAGCGACTGCAAAGTGTTGCGTCAGCAGATCCAAATGGCGATAGAACAAGGCCATCTTATTTTCAGCTAGTATGCCATGAAAGTGGACACGCAACCGTTTCCTGCCGTTAACATGGTGGAGTGCAATCACCTCGTGAGACGCCAGCCAGATTTCTCGTTCAGTATTAACATGGCAGGGCCTGTATATCACCCTGGTAGGGACAAAGAAGAGAGCAGTCGCTCTCTTGACAAGGAAAAGGAGGAGGCCGGCCCACGCGACCGGCCCCGATATGATGACAGACGGTATGTCACAGAAGAACAAGTGAGGAATGTGCGGTACCAACGACCACTCTCCGAGCATCTCCTTAACAAATATGAGCGTCAGTACGACCGACGCCGGCGATACGACGTAGACGACGAGAGGGATCGTCGGTCTAGTGTAGACAGCAGAAAATCTCGTCGGTATGATAGAGACAACGAAGGGTATGAGCGCCGTGCTAGGGAAAAGTCAAGAGAGCAGGAGGACATGGACATACACTGGGATTGTCCTTTCTTTAAGCATTGCTGGGACTCAGGAATGAGCCGATTGCCTACAATCGGAAACTGCCCAGAATGTAGACAGAAGAAGAAGGACACAAGAGACGTGTCAGTGTTCAAACGTCTAGGGCCTCTCCCATCTCGGAACAAGCAAGCTGAGTCCTCTCGGGTGGAAGATCTCGAGGAGTTAGAAGATGAAGAAGAAGAAGAAGATAGATACCACCGGCCAAGGTGGTGCCCTGATGGACTCAGTCACTCTCAAAAGCGTAGGGTTCAGCGACTACGTAGCTTGGAGGAAGCCGAGAAGTTATATCTGCACACGTTGAGGAAAGCGCGGCCCGATCTGGCCGCGAAAATTCAGCAAACTTTGGACGAGGAGGGTCGTCCACAGAAGAAAGAATGGCGCCCCAAACAAAAGAAAGCCGATGATAAGGCATCGGCTGGCACAAACATGGTGTTCATACTTCCGTCGGAGTTTTGTGCTCCAAGAACAGAAGAGGCACCTGTAGCACAGCTTGACTGCGGCCCACGGCCAGTTATCTTTGAAAAGCCACGAGAAAAGAGCTACATGCATCTGAAAGCCCTGTACTTAAGAGGTTATATCAACGGGCAACCTGTCAACAAGATGTTGGTTGACACGGGAGCGGCAGTCAATATTATGCCATACTCCATGCTACGTCGTCTGGGACGCTCTAGCGCGGATCTGATCAAAACCAACGTCACATTGAGCGACTTCAACGGCCAAGCATCAGAAGCGCAAGGCGTTCTGAGCGTGGATCTAACTGTAGGCCGAAAAACCATCCCCACGTCATTCTTCATCGTCGACAGCAAAAGCACCTATGCTGTCCTGCTAGGGAGGGATTGGATCCACGCTAACTGCTGCATTCCATCCACAATGCACCAATGCTTGATACAGTGGGATTGAGATGAAGTAGAGGTCGTCCAAGCAGATGACTCAGCCGAGATCTCAACGGCTGGCATGAACATTTGGGAAGCGGAAGACCAAGAGCCACTCTCTGGAGTCAGTTTGGACGGCTGTGAGCGCATCGAAGTGACAAAAAACGGGGTGAGGCTGGTCTTATCCACCGGCCTGACAGTGTAGCAAGAGCAAAGTCAATGGACGTACGTGGCAAGGCCGATCCCTGCGATCGGCCCCAAAAAATAAAAAGTGATGATCTCACTTCAAGCATGTCACGTAGTCATAGTAACGGGACTCCTTCCCGTAGTAGAGCACGAACAAGATGTAAACCTTCATTGAGCAATGCAATCAAAATGGGGGCCGATTCCAGTAATCGGCCCACATTATTCTCGCCATACGTTTTGCCTGTGTTGAGCATCGATCTAGCAGGCGACGGGAAGCTAGGGTATGGGTTTACATCGGCTGATGAGCTAGAAGAGGTTGATATTGGTCCTGGGGATAAGCCACGACCAACTTTTATCAGCAAAAAGTTAGATCCACATCTGAGGAGCCTGATGATAGCTCTGTTGAAAGAATACCCAGATTGCTTTGCATGGGATTACACAGAGATGCCTGGGTTAGACAGGAGCATAATTGAGCATCGGCTTCCTCGCAAGAAAGGATTTCGGCCGTTCCAGCAACGAGCACGACAGATGAAGGCCGCAATTCTAGAAGAAGTCAAGAAAGAGATCGAGAAGATGGTGGACGCCGGGTTCATCAGGCCATGCAGGTATGCTAAATGGATTTCTAGTATCGTACCTGTACAGAAAAAGGACGGCCGATGGCGTGTCGCCATAGATTGTCGAGACAGGATGACTGGAGAGCCGATATCTTCAATTACTTGAAAGATTCGGCTCGGGGGGCACCTAAATGGATAAGGTACAAGGCCATGTCCTTATAGGAGCATACATGCTCGAGCAGCCGAACGATGTTAAATTCCCCAGTAGCTGTCAATGGTCAACATCTCAAGAAACATTTCCCCAAGCATGTGGGATGACGGACAGTGAAATATAGGGGCCAATGCATAAAATCGGCCAGTAAAAAAATTTTACATACAAAACAACAGCCGATGCACTGACATCAACTTTAGAAAAATATGCAAGACAACAGGATACAAGTACAGCCGATGCACAGACACCGCTTCAGACTAAAAAGCCGATGCACATCCATCGACTCTAGAGGTACAAGCGCAATTGAGCAGTTATCAGTTTACATAGAGAAGCTCCACTGAAGGAATGCCTTGATACGCGTACAGCACGCGTCCGTTGGGAACCCCAAGAGGAAGGTGTGATGCGTACAGCGGCAAGTTTTCCCTCAGTATGAAACCAAGGTTTATCGAACCAGTAGGAGCCAAGAAGCACGTTGAAGGTTGATGGCGACGAGATGTAGTGCGGCGCAACACCGGGGATTCCGGCGCCAACGTGGAACCTGCACAACACAAACCAAGTACTTTGTCCCAACGAAACGAGCGAGGTTGTCAATCTCACCGACTTCATTGTAACAAAGGATTAGATGTATAGTGTGGATGATGATTGTTTGCGATAAACAGTAGAACAGTATTGCAGTAGATTGTATTTCAGTAAAGAGAATTGGACCGGGGTCCACAGTTCACTAGAGGTGTCTCTCCCATAAGATAAACATCATGTTGGGTGAACAAATTACAGTTGAGCAATTGACAAATAAAGAGGGCATGACCATGCACATACATATTATGATGAGTATTGTGAGATTTAATTGGGCATTACGCCAAAGTACATAGACCGCTATCCAGCATGCATCTATGCCTAAAAATCCACCTTCGGGTTATCATCCGAACCCCTCCAGTATTAAGTTGCTAACAACAGACAATTGCATTAAGTATTGCACGTAATGTAATTAGTAACTACATCCTCGAACATAGCACCAATGTTTTATCCCTAGTGGCAACAGCACATCCATAATCTTACAGATTACTGTCACTTCCCCAGATTCACGGAGACATGAACCTGTTGACTGCCAAAACCCACCGGCGGGCAGCGGCCTTGTCAACACTGTAGAGCCGGGAAGAGCCTAGAGCTGCGGCTGGCTGAGACCCCTCCGAGCAACGGCCCGCAATGCTCTTCTGGTCACACGCGGCGTTGCGAAGTGCAGGGCGTGCCACCTGACCTATACCTGGTCGGGAAGGTGATGAGGATGCCTCGCTTAGTTTCCTGCAGGGCATACATGTAAACGTTAAATACGAGCCTCGATCGGCTCTCGGGTAATCTCGTGAATCGGCTCAAAGAGCCGATCCACCCATGATCCGTACGGGGTGCACGAATACTTGGTGGTCCTGCTTGATCAAGATGAAGCTAATGAGATCTACGACGATTTAGGGTTTTCACCGCATAATCGGATCATCCTACTCCAGAGTTGGGCCTTGCGGCCACGCACGGTGCTCGTAAGCCGATCCTAAACAAGGCCAAAAAACCAACATGAAGTTGATCCTAGGAACATCCCGTTTAGGACTTGCGAACGCCACCCTACGTGCCACTGGATCCTCCCCCTTTGTAAGGCCTAACTATTGCAGATATTAAACTAATCCTTGTAGAACAAGGAGCAATCGTAACGGACCAGATCTACTAAATAATGATCAAGCGGGGTGCCGCCCCCACACCTGAGATAGGTGTGAGGACGGCTAGATATGCAAGGGTTGCACTACGTAAGCATGCTAAAACGAAGAACAATGCTAACCCTAACACATCTAATGATAACTACGTTGCTCGCCATCAAAAACGCTTCAGCACGAGCAACGCATGAACAACGTGGGGCTTGTGCTGCCTAGATCGCAAGATGCGATCTAGGCAGCATGTCGCTACCCGATAGAAACCCTCGAGACGAAGGAGTTGGCGATGCGCCGAGATTGGTTTGTTTTGGGTTTGAACGTGAGTTGTTGTTTATTCCATAAACCCTAGGTACATATTTATAGTCCGAGGGACTTTCTAATGAGGGCGTGCACTAAACCGTGCACGATATAAACTCTAACTTCTAAATCGATACACAATCTATTATACTAAGATACACGGGCTAACCAGCCCAAATTCTCCGTGCAAGGCCGCTTCATAGTTCTTTCATATGTAATCTTCCAAGCCCATCTTGATCGCGGCCCACCTCCTGATTTAGCCAAAATCTGGTGATAACAGAACCCACTATCGAGCATAAATACTCCCTCTTGGAGTTACAAGCATCTACTTGGCCAGAGCATCTACTAGTAACGGAGAGCATGCAAGATCATAAACAACACATAGATATAAATTGATAATCAACATAACAAGTATTCTCTATCCATCGGATCCCAACAAACACAACATATAGAATTACAGATAGATGATCTTGATCATGTTCGGCAGCTCACAAGACCCGACAATTAAGCACAAAGAGGAGAAGACAACCATCTAGCTACTGCTATGGACCCATAGTCCAGGGGTAGACTACTCACACATCACTCCGGAGGCGACCATGGCGGAGTAGAGTCCTCCGAGAGATGATTCCCCTCTCCGGCAGGGTGCCGGAGGCGATCTCTCGAATCCCCGAGATGGGATTGGCGGCGGCGGCGTCTCTGGAAGGTTTTCCGTATCGTGGCTCTCGGTACTGGGGGTTTCGCGATGAAGGCTATTTGTAGGCGGAAGGGCAGGTTAAGGGGCGTCACGAGGGGCCCACACTACAGGTCGGTGCGGCTAGGGCTTGGGCCGCCCCGCCCTGTGGTTTGGCCACCTCGTGGCCCCACTTCGTCTCCTCTTTGGTCTTCTGGAAGCTTCGTGGAAAAATAGGACCCTGGGCGTTGATTTCGTCCAATTCCGAGAATATTTCCTTACTAGGATTTCTGAAACCAAAAACAGCAGAAAACGACAAGCGGCACTTCGGCATCTTGTTAATAGGTTAGTTCCAGAAAATGCACGAATATGACATAAAGTGTGCATAAAACATGTAGATAACATCAATAATGTGGCATGCAACATAAGAAATTATCGATACGTCGGAGACGTATCAGCATCCCCAAGCTTAGTTCCTGCTTGTCCCGAGCAGGTAAACGATAAACAAAGATAATTTCTGGAGTGACATGCCATCATAATCTTGATCATACTATTTGTAAAGCATATGTACTGAATGCAGCGATCAAAACAATGTATATGACATGAGTAAACAAGTGAATCATATAGCAAAGACTTTTCATGAATAGTACTTCAAGACAAGCATCAATAAGTCTTGCATAAGAGTTAACTCATAAAGCAATAATTCATAGTAAAAGCATTGAAGCAACACAAAGGAAGATGAAGTTTCAGCGGTTGCTTTCAACTTGTAACATGTATATCTCATGGATATTGTCAACATAGAGTAATATAACAAGTGCAATATGCAAGTATGTAGGAATCAATGCACAGTTCACACAAGTGTTTGCTTCTTGAGGTGGAGAGAAATAGGTGAACTGACTCAACAATAAAAGTAAAAGAATGGTCCTTCAAAGAGGAAAGCATCGATTGCTATATTTGTGCTAGAGCTTTGATTTTGAAAACAAGAAACAATTTTGTCAACGGTAGTAATAAAGCATATGTATCATGTAAATTATATCTTACAAGTTGCAAGCCTCATGCATAGTATACTAATAGTGCCCGCACCTTGTCCTAATTAGCTTGGACTACCGGGATCATCGCAATGCACATGTTTTAACCAAGTGTCACAAAGGGGTACCTCTATGCCGCTCTGTACAAAGGTCTAAGGAGAAAGCTCGCATCGGATTTCTCGCTATTGATTATTCTCAACTTAGACATCCATACCGGGACAACATAGACAACAGATAATGAACTCCTCTTTTATGCATAAGCATGTAACAACAATTAATTTTCTCATATGAGATTGAGGATATTGTCCAAAAGCTGAAACTTCCACCATGGGTCATGGCTTTAGTTAGCGGCCCAATGTTCTTCTCTAACAATATGCACGCTCTAACCATAAGGTGGTAGATCGCTCTTACTTCAGACAAGACGAACATGCATAGCAACTCACATGAAATTCAACAAAGAGTAGTTGATGCCGTCCCCAATGAACATGGTTATCGCACAACGAGCAACTTAATAAGAGATAAAGTGCATAAGTACACATTCAATACCACAATAGTTTTTAAGCTATTTGTCCCATGAGCTATATATTGTAAAGGTGAAGAATGGAAATTTAAAGGTAGCACTCAAGCAATTTACTTTGGAATGGCGGAGAAATACCATGTAGTAGGTGGGTATGGTGGACACAAATGGCATAGTAGTTGGCTCAAGTATTTTGGATGCATGAGAGGTATTCCCTCTCGATACAAGGTTTAGGCTAGCAAGGCTATTTGAAACAAACACAAGGATGAACCGGTGCAACAAAACTCACATAAAAGACATATTGAAAACATTATAAGACTCTACACCGTCTTCCTTTTTGTTCAAACTCAATACTAGAAATTATCTAGACCTTAGAGAAACCAAATATGCAAACCAAATTTTAGCATGCTCTATGTATTTCTTCATTAATGGGTGCAAAGCATATGATGCAAGAGCTTAAACATGAGCACAACAATTGCCAAGTATCACATTATCCAATACATTTTAGCAATTACTACATGTATCATTTTCCAATTCCAACCATATAACAATTTAACGAAGAAGAAACTTCGCCATGAATATTATGAGTAGAGCCTAAGGAAATACTTGTCCATATGCTACAGCGGAGCGTGTCTCTCTCCCACACAAAGAATGCTAGGATCCATTTTATTTAAACAAAACAAAAACAAAAACAAACCGACGCTCCAAGCAAAGCACATAAGATGTGATGGAATAAAAATATAGTTTCGGGGGAGGAACCCGATAATGTTGTCGATGAAGAAGGGGATGCCTTGGGCATCCCCAAGCTTAAACGCTTGAGTCTTCTTGATATATGCAGGGGTGAACCACCGGGGCATCCCCAAGCTTAGAGCTTTCACTCTCCTTGATCATGTTGTATCATCTCCCTCTCTTGATCCTTGAAAACTTCCTCCACACCAAACTTAGAACAACTCATTAGAGGGTTAGTGCACAATCAAAATATACATGTTCAGAGGTGACATAATCATTCTTAACACTTCTGGACATTGCACAAAGCTACTGAAAGTCAATGGAATCGAAATATCCATCGAACATAACAAAACAGGCAATGCGAAATAAAAGGCAGAATCTGTCAAAAACAGAACAGTTCGTATTGACGAATTTTATCGAGGCACCAGACTTGCTCAAATGAAAATGCTCAAATTTAATGAAAGTTGCGTACATATCTGAGGATCACTCACGTAAATTGGCATAATTTTCTGAGTTACCTACAGAGAAAACAGCCCAGATTCGTGACAGCAAAGAAATCTGTTTCTGCGCAGTAATCCAAATCTAGTATGAACTTTACTATCAACGACTTTACTTGGCACAACAAAACACTAAACTAGATAAGGAGAGGTTGCTACAGTAGTAAACAACTTCCAAGACACAAAATAAAAACAAAGTACTGTAGTAAAAACACATGGGTTGTCTCCCATAAGCGCTTTTCTTTAACGCCTTTCAGCTAGGCGCAGAAAGTGTGTATCAACTATTGTCAAAGGGTGGTGCATCTTCAGCGGGGTGTGGAGTTTTCTTAGCCAAGCATAGTATATTGGATACATAAATTTTGGCGTCTCCCTTTTCATTAGTCTTGGGCTTGCTACTCTCATCAAACAAATTTTCAGGAACAAGCCAAGCATAGTTATTTTCTAGTGCATCATTCATCGCTAGGAGCTTGCATGGTATTGGTGCTTTGATCTCCCCACCATCATTAATATTATTAGTGTACTTTATTCTATCCATATCCATTTTTTCAAGGAGACTAACAAAATTGGTGCAAGAACCAAACATATCATATTTAGCAAAGACCTTTCTAGCCTCCCTTGCTAGACCACCAAATTCTCTAAGAAGGGTTTCTAAGACAAAATCTTTCTTTTCCCCCTCTTCCATATCACCGAGTGTAAGAAACATGTGTTGGATTATAGGATTGAGATTAACAAATTTAGTTTCCAACATGCGAACTAAAGCAGCAGTAGCAATTTCATAAGTAGGAGCAAGATCTACCAAGTGTCTATCTTCAAAATCGTCAATGGTATTAACATGGTTGAAAAATTCTTCTATATTATTTCTCCCAATTATAGACCCTCGCCCTACCGGCATGTTTTTTACGGTAAAATTAAAAGGAAACATAATGAAATAAGTAAAGTAACTGCAAGTAACTAATTTTTGTGTGTTTTTGATATAGCAAACAAGATATCAAATAAAGTAAAACTAGCAACTAATTTTTTTGTATTTTGATTTAGTGCAGCAAACAAAGTAGTAAATAAAACTAAGAAAGACAAAAACAAAGTAAAGAGATTGGGATGTGGAGACTCCCCTTGCAGCGTGTCTTGATCTCCCCGGCAACGGCGCCAGAAAAAGTGCTTGATACGCGTACAGCACGCGTCCGTTGGGAACCCCAAGAGGAAGGTGTGATGCGTACAGCGGCAAGTTTTCCCTCAGTATGAAACCAAGGTTTATCGAACCAGTAGGAGCCAAGAAGCACGTTGAAGGTTGATGGCGACGAGATGTAGTGCGGCGCAACACCAGGGATTCCGGCGCCAACGTGGAACCTGCACAACACAAACCAAGTACTTTGTCCCAACGAAACAGCGAGGTTGTCAATCTCACCGGCTTACTTTAACAAAGGATTAGATGTATAGTGTGGATGATGATTGTTTGCAGTAAACAGTAGAACAATATTGCAGTAGATTGTATTTCAGTATAGAGAATTGGACCGGGGTCCACAGTTCACTAGAGGTGTCTCTCCCATAAGATAAACAGCATGTTGGGTGAACAAATTACAGTTGAGCAATTGACAAATAAAGAGGGCATGACCATGCACATACATATTATGATGAGTATTGTGAGATTTAATTGGGCATTACGACAAAGTACATAGACCGCTATCCAGCATGCATCTATGCCTAAAAAGTCCACCTTCGGGTTATCATCCGAACCCCCTCCGGTATTAAGTTGCTAACAACAGGACAATTGCATTAAGTATTGCGCGTAATGTAATCGGTAACTACATCCTCGAACATAGCACCAATGTTTTATCCCTAGTGGCAACAACACATCCATAATCTTAGAGATTTCTGTCACTTCCCGGATTCACGGAGACATGAACCCACTATCGAGCATAAATACTCCCTCTTGGAGTTACAAGCATCTACTTGGCCAGAGCATCTACTAGTAACGGAGAGCATGCAAGATCATAAACAACACATAGATATAAATTGATAATCAACATAACAAGTATTCTCTATTCATCGGATCCCAACAAACACAACATATAGAATTACGAGATAGATGATCTTGATCATGTTCGGCAGCTCACAAGACCCGACAATTAAGCACAAAGAGGAGAAGACAACCATCTAGCTACTGCTATGGACCCATAGTCCAGGGGTAGACTACTCACACATCACTCCGGAGGCGACCATGGCGGCGTAGTCCTCCGGGAGATGATTCCCCTCTCCGGCGAGGTGCCGGAGGCGATCTCCCGAATCCCCCGAGATGGGATTGGCGGCGGCGGCGGCTCGGAAGGTTTTCCGTATCGTGGCTCTCGGTGCTTGGGGGTTTCACGATGAAGGCTATTTGTAGGCGGAAGGGCAGGTCAAGGGGCGTCACGAGGGCCCACACTACAGGTCGGCGCGGCCGGGGCTTGGGCCACGCCGCCTCGTGGTTTGGCCACCTCGTGGCCCCACTTCGTCTCCTCTTCGGTTTTCTGGAAGCTTCGTGGCAAAATAGGACCCTGGGCGTTGATTTCGTCCAATTCCGAGAATATTTCCTTACTAGGATTTCTGAAACCAAAAACAGCAGAAAACGACGAAGCGGCACTTCGGCATCTTGTTAATAGGTTAGTTCCAGAAAATGCACGAATATGACATAAAGTGTGCATAAAACATGTAGATAACATCAATAATGTGGCATGCAACATAAGAAATTATCGATACGTCGGAGACGTATCATGCCTCGAGGGCATGGAGGGCGTCAGCACGGACACGATCCACCTCGGCGATCTCGGCCTCATCATCTCCGTCCTTGCACGTCACCGCGTGTGTGCGTTCGGGGCACGTATTTCGGCCAGATCAGTCTTCAGTTCAGCTTTGAGGCCTTCTGCTTCCTCTTGAGAGCGGGCAATAAGAGCTTCCTTATCTTGGATAAGCTGTTTGGTTACCCTGACCCTCTCTTCAAGGTCCTCCAGTTCCTTGCGCAGGGTCTCAAGTTCGGTGCTGCTGACAGAGGTGTCAGTTTTGGCGTCCAAGGCAGCCTTTTTCTCATTAAGCCGTTGACACTTGTCTGCGATGTCGGCTTTCAACGGAAGCTGGGCGTGGCGTAGGTCAATTCTCTGACGAGCCAACTTCACCCTTGACCTGAAGGCTGACAGAGTCACAACTGGCCAGAGTTTCACCTGCAATGTCACCGGGAGATGGGGCTGAATGTCTTCAAGAATGCCCTTCACTTCCTCGGGGTCTTCAACCAATGTTTCAATTGAGGAGGAGAGCAGGGCCTTGAGACGTTGGAGTTGACCATGTGTAGCGCTGGGTCCTGACTCTTCACTTGCCCTAGAAGTGGCTGGTTCGATGGATTCAGGGTCGAACGTTAGCAAGCTTGAGAGGTCATAACCCTGACAAACAACAAGAACAACGTCAGTATACAGCAAAAGAGAAAGCTAGAGCCAAGGGGAAATGAGTGTACCTCTCCTAAGACCAGAGGAACAACCGATGATGAGGTGATCGGCTCTTGTGTCTCTGCTGTGGGCTTGGCTGAGTTGGCAACCTCAGCTACACGTTTAGAGGTTGCTAGGTCCAGGGTGGCGGATGGCGTCAGTACCTCCTCGACTTCCCCACTAGAGGTGTCATCAGTCTGCAAAGGAAGTGGTTAGCCGATGAGAGCAGCGAAGAGTCAGCATGAAATATGAGCCGAGGAGAGTATGGAGGATAATTACCACTACAAGAAAAGTTGCCATGGCCGACGAAGTTGAAGTCGCGCCGTGGTTGCTGGTGTACCATGGCCGACGATTTTGGTCCCTCCGTGGTGCATGTCAAAACTTTCTCGTTTTTGAGGCCACCTAGCCCGACGAAAGCGGCCAAAACGTCGCGTATGGTGGCCCGGGACGTGGTGCATCGCGAATTCTCGGGTTCGCCGGCCGAGTCAACGCAAATCCGCACCGCCGAGGGATGTAGGGC
>NC_061509.1:246998482-247101598 GCF_022539505.1 Lolium rigidum | reverse complement strand
AAAAGTTCAAGCCCATCCCTACCGACGCCGCCAAATACGATGGACAGCAGGAGCCGAGGTCCTGGATAGACGACTACTTGCGTACCGTGATTCTCGCACAAGGGAAATCGGATAGCGAGCAATGCAATGCTTACAGCCTACTCGAAGGATTCGAAGCACGAGCTTGGCTAAGAGGCTCCGCCGAAGGGTTCCATCAAATCATGGGACGACCAAGTAGACGCTTTCGTTGCCAATTTCCAAGCAACATACAAAAGGCCCGTCGGGATTGAGGAATTGCGGCATTGCCAGCAAAAGCAGAAGGAATCGATGCGTGCATACATCGGGAGATTCACCAAGCTCTTAAACGATGCCGAAGATGTCTCTGTCGACAGAGCAATCGATGCTTTCAGCGATGGCATCCGACGTGAAACCTACATAGAGGAACTCGGGCGCAAAAAGCCAAAAACTATAACCAAGTTAATGGAAATCGCCAACGAGCCGGGCCGATGGCGAGGACAACATACGAAGGCCGCAACAGCCGCGCGTGACGACGAAGATGACGACCCAGCCGAAGCACGACTCGAGTGGACGAAGGGATCGCCATAAGAAAAGAAAAACCGCAGTTACGATGATAGTAACCTCGGTAGCTCGCAGGATACTCGATCGGCGGTGACAATCGGCACGACGACGGACGAGATGATCGGCAGGATGGCAACCGGAACAACTCTGGAAACCGCGGTAACTACAAACCACGACCACTAAGAGGACTCCCGAGCTACCCTTTGCCGAACGTATAAACACTCCTTGCTACTTGCATTCGTACGTCGACTCTAAGGACAACAAATCGAAGTCAAGCCACTTGCTCGTGGATTGTAGGCGGCTCATTGAAATGCGAAACTCATCCAGCGAGCAGCCACATCCGCCACCACCACCACCCCCACCGCAGCACCGGGTCCAAGCAGGCTCAGCCTCACCAACCCAATGAGGCGTTTCCACCTCCACGTGGGCGGATGAGCATGATCCACAGGACTGGGTGTTTCAAGAAGAGAAATGAAGAAGCTCACCCGAGAAATCAATCCGGCGTAAAGTATCATGGCGAACATCCCCGAGTATGTCGAGTGGTCATCTTAGAACATTACGTTCAGCCGAGCAGATCACCCGATGACCATACCAAAACCAGGACACAACCGCCTTAGTAGTCGAGGCGCAAATAGGGGGGTTCAAGATGAGCAAAATCTTCATGGATGGTGGAAGCGGACTAAACCTGATATTCGTCGACACAATCAAAAGTATGGGGATCAGCATGAGAATGCTAGAGGATACTGACACCTGTTTTCATGGGATTCTCCCCACTTCACCGGCGTACTCTCTTGGCAAAGTTTACCTGAACGTCGTCTTCGGCAAACCCGACAACTTCAGGAAGGAAAAGATCGAGTTTGAAGTCGTGAACTGGGAATCACAGTACCACGCTATACTCTGAAGACCAGCTTATGCCAAGTTCATGGTTGTACCGCACTACGCATACCTCAAGCTGAAAATGCCCGGGAGCAACGGGACAAACATCACGATCTATGGAAGTTTCTCACGCCGTACAATTGTGATCGCGACTTTCGGAGGATTGCTGCAAAGTTTGGGTTAAAATAGGAAATCACCGATCTCCTTCCAAGTCATCGCCACGCGATAATAAGGAAGAAAACACGTCGTGGAAACGAAGAAGAAGCCAGCCAACCTTGCCCCCGAAGTTTCGGCGAAGAAAGCTTCGGCAGCTGACGGCACAGAGCAAGTCATAGGAGAAAGCAAGACACTGGCAATCGCCGTCGAGACCCCTAGTGAAATCAACGACGCTTCGAAAACCGCTAACGTGGTCGACAAGCCGGAAGATAAGAAGAACCCTTTCCTTGCTTAGGCGGATGAATAGTGCTTAGTTTTTCCTTTCTTTTCAACAGGGCCTTCCTTTTTTTCGCCCCTTAGTCCCGTGCTTACTTTATTAATGAGAACTTAAGTTTTGATTCCTTGAAAAGCATTGCAGTAATTCGGAGCATCCAAACCGCATCATCGTAAACCTTGCTTACGCCCCTCGGCGAATGATGGTGCAACGTAGTACGCGGCAAAAGATTGTGCTCCGAAAAATCCTCTGAAACTACGAGCGCTAAAGGATGCAAAACAAACAAGGACGCTGACCCTTCCCTCTGCTACAGATGCCTCTACGAGCGCCGTAAATAGCAAGAGTCTGGAAATACATATAAAACAACCCACGTTCGATATTTTACTTATGGAAATATCAAAGAACAACGGGCTCATCTAGGCGAGTTAGTGCTTCGGATACATTCGGGAGCTCGCTCGTCGAACATACATCGGTTGAAAGCAAAGTTGCACATACAACGGGTTTAGCAAGACCTGCAACACGAGCTGATCACTCAAACAATTTGTCGACCAATGAATACACATACGCTTAAACGGGCAATTAAGATTTGCTCCTTCAAAATTTGCCAACGGCATTAACACGGCAAAAGTACATATATATATGTACCTACCGAAAAAATAAGTTTCAACTACACAATCCAAACGCTTGGATGAAGTAGTCAAATTATCTATTTACAATAAGAACTTGACCCTGAATTACTCTTGCAAAGTATCTTTTTCTTCGTGTACCTTCGAGTCTTTTTCCAGACCTCTCGACAATTATATTGGACGGCAGTATCACCTTCGGTACAGTAAATTCCAAATCGCCCACTGCATTGGCAATGGATAGCAAGTCTGTCGAAGGATAACGTGCAAGGACGAGGGCAAGCGTAAATCTGGCCCCTGCAAAAACCTGAGCTCGCACCAAGTCTCGAATTTTCTTGGTGTTCCTAAATTCAGACATCAGAGTCAACAGTGTAGGAGGGACCGTGTTCAAGGGGAACATCATCCTCCAAATTACTCTTGGGGCTTTGTAGCACTTGTCGAAGAAGTGGCGGACCTGCTGAACCCGATCCAGGAACTGGGCGACGCTCGAAGCTTTCGAGTGCTCCCTCCAGAAAATCTCATCGGCCGATGACAGACTGGGTTAATGCGTTCACGCGCTCGTGAATCCGCTTGTTCTCTTCAAGCACGGTTCGGAGCTATGACTAGCAAAGGAATCAAAAGAAGATCAGACAATGCATTTTTGACAAAGAGTAATGAGCGCAAGGACCAGGGAACTTACAGTTCAAACTTCGGTGGCCTTATGCAGTTTAGTAAGAGCATAGCGCTCTACGTCGGCTGCAATCTTGCTCTTCTTCTTGATAATGGCAGCCAAGGCATAGGTATTGCGCAGATCCTTTTCCATCTGCGCGATCCGATCCTTCATACGTTGGATTCGATCATCTTCAGAAAGAGCACCCGAAGAATCATCGACAAACGCAGCACCGGGAAAACCTACAAAAACAGCGTCAAGGGTATGACGGATCGTATCGCTTCAAGCATTGAAAGTAACTCTCATCGGGAGAGTGCAAGTAAAAATGTCATAACAAGAGTGTACTAGCAACATTGCTAGCACGGAATTTATTACAACCACAAGTTTTGCGACAGAACATTGTTTCACATCAATTCAAAAAGAAGTTTGTTACAAAAATCAAGGGGCTTGGGTCCGGGTCGATAAACTTGGGCCAGCCGATGTTTTCTTTGATGAAACCAGCTCAAGGAGCCGGCGTGCTTACTTAAGAGCCGACGTTTTGAAGATGCTTAAATCAATGAACTGCCCATCTTGATCTTTCGGCAGCTCCCTAGACATCTCCTTAATATCGGCCTTGAAGCCATGACCCATCATAAGTTGGAAGGCTAGGAGGGCACCATAGGTACGCGAAGTACGTTTGAATACCTCGATAACCTCCTTGGTGTCGATCGCGAAGGCATCGATCAGCTGCCCCGCAGTCCCGTCTTGACTAATTTTTGGGAAGATCATCGAGTGCATCCGCGCCATGGCACCTTTGCCCTTTTCAAGGAGCTCCCGTGTAAGCCGGTGTGAGGCAAGAGTCATTGACACACCATTCGCTGGGAGAGTTGTTTGGAATTTTATCCAAGGCATGGGCAGGGATGTCGACGGCCTCTGCAAGAGAATGAAATAGGAGAGATTACCAACAAAGGATCGCATTCGCAAAGCTAATAATCGACAAAGAAGCATAAACAGGAATTACCAAGCAAAGCCAAAGAAGATCGGCGAAGAAGATCATCTTTTCGGCCACCCAAGCTTCGACAACCAGCCTAGACGCTTCCTCCTCCTTCAGTTTTTCCTTTAGCCTGCCAAGTTCCTCCTTCAGGGAGTCAACTTCTTGGCGAGCTTCGTCGGCTATTTTGATTGCGCCTTCCAATTTCGAGGAAGAAGATTTAACTTCCTTCTGCAGCCGAACCTTGTCTCGTCTCGTGGAAGTAAATTGGGAGGCGAAGGCCACCAAAGAAGATATAACGCCTCGCATCCTTAAGGAAAGGGAAAATAGATGTTTGACGAAGAATCATTAATCAAGGCACATTCGGGAAAGTTTGCGTTATGATCGAGAAAGACTTACAGTGTTTTCCTCGAAGGAGGGGTCGTGGCGGCGGCAGTCGAAGGAATATCCTTCCCCCTAGAAAGGGAGGAAGCAGTCGATACTTGGGCCGCGGGGGCTGCAGTAGGAGCCGAAGCTTCGGAAGCTGCGACGTCTGGCAGAACGGCGTCAGATTTGGCCTTCTTAGACGGAGGCTCGATGAAACCTTCGTCACTACGAAAGAGAATGGTTGGCAAGAGTTATGAAAGAAATGCGAATGATGAAAGCAAAATACGAATTTTAGGAAAAAGGCACTTACAGGTCAAAGAGATCGTCTTCATCCGGCAAAGCCGCGGCTTGATATCTTCGCAGGGCGAAGCTCCGGCCTCCTCCACGACCGCATTAACAAAGGCATCATGATCAGCGTTTTCATCACGCACTCGATCCCGCTATGTCGCAAGTATCGTTGGTCGGGGGAGGAAGGCTCGGTGAAGACAGACTTCATAATCTATCTGGATCATCGTGTTCATTCTTTGAGCTCATGAACTCGAGCAGTGATGAAAATCAACGAGGAGCCGAGGAACCTCTTCCCTCGAAAGTGTCATTTGGTAGATCATGCAAGTTTTCTGAAACTATGGGGATCCGCCGAAGGAAAGAACAAATAAGAACAATGAATAGTCGTGTCAACCAAGTGGAACGGGGTAATAAGAGTGTGAGAAGGAAAATTTACCTATGTCGGCGGATGATCGGCATCAAGAGGTGAATAAGAAGATATCAACGGGATCGAGTCTTCTTGACTAAAGAGAGTGAGGCGTCGAACTTCGTCAAGCAGCTCCTTTTCCGATAGTTCAGCAATGTTTATCCTGGTCTCATCCTTCGGACCCGAATACAACCACATCGGACGAACCCTGACCATGACTCGGCCGGACTCGACGTTTCAAGAACACCGCAGCCACCTCTCGTGCCGATCATGGTTTGGCCGTCGGTTTCTTTGATCCGAAGAAATTTGGAAAATAACTCATCGGCTGATGTCCTTTCGTCGGGAGAGAGGATGTTCATCCAAGAATGCTTAGGTTTGGCTTCAAGGACGTCGGCAAAGCAAGGAAGCTCGGGACTCGATTGTTGAGGAATCCTTAACATAAAACCATTTCGCTCTCCATCCTTGCACGGATTCTCTCATTGGAAAAGCTGAAATAATTGACCTCCGAACGGACAACGAATCCCACTCCCCCAATGACGAAGGGTCCATTGCTACCGTTGTCTCTCTTTACGAAGAAGATTTTCTTCCACAACCCAAAGTGAGGCTCGATGCCCAAGAACGCCTCGCAAAGGGTGATGAACACAACAACGTGAAGGATTGAGTTGGGGGTAAGTTGCCGCAGCTCGATTTCGTAAGACCGCGTGAAGGCGATGAAGGAACTCGTGAGCGTGAGAGCGAGAGACCCCGATACAAGAACGACAAGAACATCACGGTAAAACCAAGCGAGGAGGATTGGGCCGAGAGATCGCACCTCGGGAGAATCACATTCCCCTCGTCGGAGGAGATTAGACCAAGGCTTTGGGCCCTCTTTTCATCACGCTTCGTGATGGAGGACGCTAGCCAATCTCCGGCTTGGTCACGACCGCCGAGCTTGGCGGTGCTGGCGGCGCCAGAGTTGGGGGAGGAGCATCTGTGTGGTGACCCGACATACCACTGCATGGTGTAGTATGCAAGTTTGATATAACACCAATGAAACACCATTCCACTAGTATTATATCGCTCAGAGTGGTACAACAGAAACATATGCGGGTCCAAGGCATGTCTATAGAATTACACACAGACTCTGTTACATAAGATCATCATAGCCTCCTACTTTACAATGAGGTAAAACTACAAATAAACTCCAGAAGAACGACTCGTGGTCTAATCCTAACACGAACTCTACTTGTAGAGTATTTAATTAGCTACAGAGGCTATGAATAGATTCTAGCTAAATAGGAGCTAAGTTTAGGAAGCTCGTTCCTTTCTATTGCGAATCTAGGTTTCTCCTTGTTGGATGTGGTATCTGACTCCTCTGACAGGGTCCTGTTCCCTTGAAGTAGTTGTAGACTCCTCGGTCTTCGAGTTGCATGGTAGATCCTATTTCGATGCCTCCATATCTAAGCAGGGGATTTAAGAGTGGGATGAGTACGAGCGTACTCAACAAGTTCATTATAGGAAAGAGGTGTTTAATGCACTAGCTACGACATCGGACGAGAAAGTCTAATACCAATGCAGGTTTTCATAACCATTTCTTCAAAATGTTTCTTTTATTCGGAAGAACTATGTCCGTCGGCCTTCACCGGTTTACTAGAACTTCATGGAGTTCCTTTCCGACGAGCGTTCGCAGCTTCAAAACCCGGAGCAGTAAAGTGACGAGGTCACGATTCATTACACTCTGCAGAGGTGTGTTGCTTTACCCATAAGAGATCTTAACCTTGGTGCCAACCGAGTCATGTTCTCGTCCACACTTCCTTTGGTGTGAGGCCCGGTATAAGGTCATAGCCAATCATATTCCTCCGCTACCTCGCACACCCACCCTTTGTTGCATCCCCGACCCTGGGTCCTCGCCGGTGTACTTATACCAATTAAGGATGGCCCCGACCACGATAACAATCTGGGATCGAACCAAACTCCTTCGCCGGTAGATGCAACCCCTCATAGACCGCAATACCGTGGGGAACTTATGGCTTCCCGACCCTACGCTTGTTCCTCGGGCGACAAGTGTCTACGGACAATGCCGTGGGGAATTTATGGCTTCCCCGACCTACCGCTTGCCCCCTTGGAATACAAGTGTCTACGGTAAAGCGCGTCCGTTGATGTACAAGTGGAAATACGATTGACTATTCCAGTCCCACTCGGATCTTATGGTTAACACGGTTATTACGGCACAAGAATCACTGGACGACATTTGTTGTTTAATCCTAGATGGGTATAAACCCTTGCAATGGAACCTCCACCATATCAACACAATCCATGGTTCCATTGCCCACCACATAGTCATATTCATAGTTATGAAAATAGTGGTTTTGCTTTTTATGCAATTGTGATAAACATAGTACTTTGCAAGTAATTTGGTAAAAATACTCAAATGACATGAGCAAGTGATGAACTTGCCTTTCTTGGTCGCAAGATTATGCGGACAAGGTCTTCGATACGCAATAACTCCAAATTCCGAAATAGCATCATCGTCCGTAAGGACGATGTTTAAAAGATTGGCAAGGATGCAATAATGCATAAGTATGAGATGCAAGCGCTCTAAACATGACCTAACCCCGATGATTTAGGATTAGTGAGTGGTAATGATTAGTTCAGGGTGTGTTGTACTTTTAGAGTGGTTCACAAACAAGGTTCTTTATTAAGGTTTGATTACTTGGGATTATAAACAAGTTATATAGTAAAGCATAGTAATCAATGTAGCACACAAGGAATTATAATTGGCATAATGTTAATATGTAAAGAACAGTTGTCGGTTTTAGTAATATATGGCATGGTTAATGATTACTAGTTATATTCTTCAAAAGAATAACTTTTGAAGAACATGTTCTTTAATATAAACAAGTATGACAGTTAGGTTTGTGGGGTTCTATGGTTTCCTATAGTTCCAATTGGTCTCTGAAGTAAGTATTAGATGAATCACAGCAACGTTGGATTCATCGACACCTAGGAGCTTGTAAGGTTGAATTAAGCTTGGGCATTCTAAGCAATTATTCATACAAGGTTGCTATCAGGATTGGTTCATCTTATTGGTGATAGCTAGCTAGGGTTTATAGGTCCTTATAGGCAGGGTTGATGATGATTCTATATTTACTTCAAAAGAATAACTTTTGAAGAACATACTTCTTAAATAATAAGAAGTATATCAATTAGGGTTGAGGGGGTCTAGGTTTTACTGTTGGTTCTAGTAAGGAATAATTGGCTCCTAAATACGATGGTTGATAAGTATCCTACACTAGTAGGGTTTAGTGGAATATGGTTAGGTAATGCTCAAGATTTGGCATAGTTGCTCCCGAGGTTCATCACATTGGTGTGATGCTAAGCATGGATAACTAAGTTTGGTGTCCTCGGAAGATAGGAACTAGGGTTGGTCCTATTTGATCGGCTAAGCATGAACACATTTAATACCAATGTATTAGAGATGGGTCTCTATTATCTTATGAAGCCAAGGCAATTGTTTAGTTGCTACTTGTTGACGTCGAAACCCCTGGCGGGCGGAGACGGGCAACACAAGTAGGAGCCGGGAACAACTAGGGGCTGCGGCTGGCCCCGATCCCTCGGAGCGACGGCCCGCAAAGCCTCTCCGGTCGCACGTCCGATGCTATCGCAAGGGCGTGCCACCCGACCTATACCTGGTCGTGGAAGGTGTGGATGATGCCTCGCTTAGTTTCCTGCATGGCATACACGTAAACATTAAATACGAGCCTCGATCGGCTCTCGGGTTATCCTCGTGAATCGGCTCAAAGAGCCGATCCACCCATGATTCGAACGAGGTGTCCGAATATATGGTGGTCCCGCTTGATCAAGATAAAGCTAATTAGATCTACGACGATTTAGGGTTTTCACCGCATAATCGGATCATCCTACTCACGATTGGGCCTCGCGCTCGCGCACGGTGACCGTATAGCCGATCCTAGACAGGGCCTAAAAACCAACACGAGGTTGATCCCCGGAACATCCTTTCTAGGGCTAGCAAACGCCACCCTACACGCCGCTCGGATCCTCCAACCCTTTGTAAGGCCTAACTATTGCGGATGTTAAACTAATCCTTGATGAAACAAGGAGCAACCGTAACGGATCAGATCTACTAAACTATGATCAAGCTGGGTGCCGCCCCTACACCTAAGATAGGTGTAAGGGCGGCTAGATGTGCAAGGGTTGCATAACGAAAGCATGTAATTCGAAGAACAATGCTAACCCTAACACATCTAAGATAACTACGTTGCTCGCCATCAAAAAGGCTTCAGCATGAGCAACGCATGAACAACGTGGGTAGGCTTGTGCTGCCTAGATCGCAAGATGCGATCTAGGCAGCATGGTGCTTACCGGAGAAACCCTCGAGACGAAGGAGTTGGCGATGCGCCGAGATTTGTTTGTGTTGAACGTTGGTTGTTGTTTATTCCATAAACCCTAGATACATATTTATAGTCCAAGGGACTTTCTAATTCAGGCGTGCACCTAACCGTGCACGGGTAAAACTCTAACTAACCGACACACAATCTAATATGTTACAGATACAAGGGAAAACTAACCCAAACTTTGCATGTAAGGCCGATTCACGTATTTCTTCTATGTATATATTCTTCGAGTCCATCTTGATCGCGGCCCACCTCTCGACTCGGCCAAATTCTGGTGATAACACATGCCCCCTGGTTTTGGAAATGACATTTCCAAAATCATTACGCTTTCCTTTCGTCGGGTCATGTCGTGGCGAGCAGAAAACCGCCGCGAGAATCCTCATCATGATGCCTTGCCCTCTCCACTTCTCCACGTGGCCGCAAAATTTTCCTCGTTGGGCAACATCTCCTCGGAAACTGCTGTGGCATTGAATTTCCCTCATATCCCCTTTATTTAACCGTTCTCAACAGCCTGCGCCTCCTTCGTCCTCCTCGCCTTAGCCCCAAAAAACCCTCTGTGCCACCATGTCTTCTTCCTCCTCCTTCGAGCTTTCTTACGGGTCCGATTCCTCCCGCGAGACGCCGCCGGAAATCCGTGCCCCAGAAAAATGGGACGAGGAGAGCCACGCCTCCTCCATTTGGTCCGAGGACGACAAGTCCTTGACCAGCGGGGACGAAGATCTTCAGTTCCTCGCCGACGGGGAACTGGAGTCAGAAAGCGAGGACGACCGGTACCCCTGGGACGGCTGCCCCACCTCTGAAGAAGAGGAAGAGGAAGGCGACGACGACGACGATGACTCCCTCGAGGGCTACCCGCCGGCGAAACGCCTCCGCATGTGGTGGGACGACGACAGCAGCGACGATGAAGACGGGGATGAAGCTCCCGTGGAGGGCTACGGGAGTAGCGACGAGGAGCCCATCGGCAGCAGTGCCGATGAGAGTTCCGAGGATGACGACGAGGGCAGATGATGGCCCGTAGATTAGGATCTACTAGTATAGGCCTAGCAGTAGTAGATTGGTCAATAGACCCTTCTTTTGTTCTTCCTTCCTTGAGCAATCGGCTCTCCATTGTAAGAAATCCCAATACTAATGAAGAATTTCCCTAACTTGATTTCGCCGATTTCTTTCATGCCGAGTTTCGATCGAGCCGATGGCCTAATCGCATGCTTAATGATCGATGGCAACGCATCGCTTCACGATAATCGCGAGACGAGCCAATTTAGCCATCCCTCCAAGCTAGCCAGCTACGCCGATGACGATGGCACAACCGATCTTAGTAGGACTAGCGACTTGATCTTTCGAGCAAGCGTCTTTAAAAGAGCCACCAGGATACCACCTTGGATGCTCAAACCGATGACTCCGTAACTAGCACCACTCTCCGGACCGAGCTTGTGTCGTAGGGCTAGCCGATTCCAACCAAATCGGCTCCCGTAGCAAAGACCTTTAGGGCGAGCTGCCTACCAGAGCCTTAATCAAGGCGAATCAGACCACATGTGCCGACATTAGCCTCAAATCATGACGTAGCCCTCAAAGCAGAGAACCTTCGGGGTGAGCTGCCCCCGAGCTTCTTCAATCTACTTCTTGCGCCTTGCTGAGTCAGATCAGCTCCTTCCTTACCCTGATTTGCACGTCCATGCTGTTCTCAGCATTGTTCTTGGAGAGAAGATCCGAGCCATTGAACCATTGAACCACTCCATTGAGGAGTTCTCCCATCATAGTCTCTCTTCGTGGTCCACTTCCTGCTCCATTGATCCCCTGACAGTTATACCTCTTGAGTCGATGGCAATGCATCGGCTTTTATATCCTTAAGTCGATGTCTACTGCATCGGCCGTGCTCAAATTTTTCGATTTTTTGGATTTTTTACGGCCGACTTATGCATCGGCCCCCATACCTCAATACCCATCATCAAAGAATGAGACACTTCTACTGCATATCCTCGTGTCTTATCCACCTGGGTGCCCCCCGAGCCGATTCTGTCAAGAGAATTGATGGTATCGGCTCTGTTGGATTACATGTTGAACCCAGGCAGAATGAATGGTGAGGATAATTTTGGCCGATTGCTGGAATCGGCCTCCACGTTGCTTGCTCGGTGAAGGTTTTGTGAGGTCCCTTCATAAATTTTTGGGGCCGATCACAAGGATCAGCCTCGCCACATTTGCTCATTGACGTGCTCTTGCTACTCGTTCAGGCCGGTAGATAAAACCAGCCCAATCTCTGACTTTATCATGTTGGTGCGCTTGCAGTCGTCCACCTTGAGTGCATCGTATAATCGTGGAGCACTAAGCTTCGTCGGAAGAACGAGCACCATGTTTGTGCCAGCCGATGTTTCATCATCGGCTTTCCTTTGCTTGGGGCGCCACTCCATTTTCCGTGGACGACCCTCTTCATCCAGGGTTCGCTGAACCTTCGCGGCCAGATCAGGCCTTGCCTTCCTCAATGTATGCAAGTATAACCTTTCGGCTTCTTCCAGGCCGCGCAATCGCTGAACCCTGCGTTTCTGGGAACGGCTGAGTCCATCAGGGCACCACCTTGGCCGGTGGTACCTGTCTTCTTCTTCTCCCTCGTCTTCTGAATCTTCGAGATCTTCCAACCGAGGGGACTCAGCACGTTTGCTTTGTGGCGGGAGAGGCCCTAGGCGCTTGAACACGGACACGTTGGCTGTCTCCTTCTTCTTCTGGTTGCATTCTGGGCAATTGCCGATTGTGGGCAATCGGCTCATTCCTGAATCCCAGCGGTGTCTCGAAGAAGGGACAGTCCCGAGTGCTTATCCTCGTCGACTCGCTCCCCAACTTTTCCTTGGCACGGCGCTCGTGCTCCTCCTCATCACGATCATGCCGACGACGTCTCCTGTCGTCCCTAGCCGACCGATCTTCTTCATCATCGCCGTTGTATCGCCGGCGTTGGTCATACTCGACTCACATACTTGTTGAGGAGGTGATCGAGAGAGGTCGTTGATACCTTATGTTTTTCACCTCTCCCTCCGTGACGTAGCGCTTGCCGTCTTGGCGGAGCCGATCGCGTGGAGCGGCTTCCTCTCGTATCTTTGCTATGAGAGCAGCTGCCCTCATCTCCGTCCTTACCGTAGTGGTGTCCGGGTCCTACCATGTTGATATTGCACGAGAAATCCGGCTGGCACCCTCCATGGTAAGTATACTCCACCATGTTTACGGCGGGGAAGGGTGTGTGTCGACCTTCATGGCGTATTGGTTGAAAATCAACCGTCCGTTTTCTATCGCCATTTGGATCTGCTGCCGCCACACCCTGCAGTCGTTGGTGGTGTGGGTGAACGTGTTATGCCACTTGCAGTATGGCTTTCCGTTCAGCTCTTGCACCGTGGGGATCTTGTGGCCTTCGGGTACCTTTATATGCTTCTCCGTGAGTAAGAGATCAAAAATCCGCTCGGCCTTGGTCACGTCGAAGTCGAACCCTTTTGGAGGGCCTTGTGGCTTCACCCATTTGCGGGTCACGGGGCCCGTCGCTCGAGTCCATTCAGCCACTCGCTACCTCTCGATCTCCCGCAGCACCTTCATCCTCGTCTCGCCTCAACCAGGGTCACCGCACGCTTGAATTTGTCCTCGGTAAACATCCGGGTGGCGCTGCTCATATGCCGACGCCTTCGCACCATGTGCGCCAATGAAGGGTAATCTGCTTGGGAGGCCACGTCCTTAATCGATGATGAGAGACCCACCACCGCTAACTCGACTGCTTCTTTTTCACTTATATGAGCCGAAAAGCATCGGTTCCTAATGGTCCTGAAGCGTTGGACGTATTCTGACACTGTCTCCCCGCGCTTCTGTCGTACTTGTGCTAGATCGGCAATACCAACATCGGAAGCCTCTGAGTGATATTGCTCATGGAACTGCTCCTCCAACTGCTTCCAAGTCCGGATGGAGTTCGGTGGCAGCGATGTGTACCACCCGAAAGCCGATCCGTGAGGGATCGTGCGAAGAACCTCACACGCAACTCGTCCGATGCCGAGATCGTGCCCGGCTGTGCCAAATATCGGCTCACATGCTCGATGGAGCTGGAACCATCTCGATCCACTAAACTTTGTGAAGTCCGGGAGCCGATATTTGGGTGGTAGCGGGATCAGTTCGTAGTCGTTGGGGTACGGCTTGGTGTAGCCGAACGTCTTCCTTTTCGGCATCATGCCGAACCGATCTTTCAGATTGCACAAATCTGATCCGCTGTGATGGCCGAAGGTGTCGAACCCTGAAGATTCGCCGGGGTGGCATACTTAACCAGCCATGCTTGCTTTTCCGGTTCTGAGCCAACTGCAGGAGCTGGGCTCTGGAGGTTTGTCCGAGTGGCGTACTTAGCTAGCCACGATTGCTTCTCGAGATCGGCTCCCGACGTTCCTCCCGCCGTTCCGTGAGGCCCCCGATGGTGCAGCCCGGTTCGAGAGTGCCCGGGCGTTGCGCCTGAGTACGTATGCGCACGCGTATCCGTGCGGGATCTCCTTGGGTGCCTCGGTAGGAATTGGTAGTCACTAGGATCACCACCAATCTTGTAGACGACGTATGCCGATGAGTTCGGCAGCTCCGTGCTGCCCATGCGAACGGATGGGGCCGGAGTGGCATCTCTCCTTTGAAGGTCCCCGCAGCTGGTCCCGACGGAGAATACCGGTGGCTCATGATTTCCTGGACCACGCGCGAGCGACACGCTCCAACGTGTTCACCGGGCTCTCGAGTGGCGGTGCAGCGACTGAGCCACCATGTAGTTGATTTCCCGCCGCAGCGACCTGGTGCGTTCTTCTCGACGGGTGGACAGGTCCACTCCATCGAGTGCGCCTTCAGGTGTGAAACCCTTCCACCCGACGCCATGGGAGCGGGTTCGGTGGAAAGAGCCGATGAGTTCGGCTTCGAGGGTTGCCTTGATCTCGTCATGTTTCTTCTTGAGCTCATCAGGCAGATCCTCGTACGTGACCGGAGTGTCTTCCGCCATCTCGGATGTAGATGGCGATGTCGTGGATGTCGAAGGGCGTCCCACCGGGCGTGCCAGAATGTGTTGACGTCAGAAACCCCCTGGCGGGCAGAGACGGGCAACACAGTAGAGCCGGAAACAACTAGGGCTGCGGCTGGCCCCAGTCCCTCAGAGCGACGGCCCGCAAAGCCTCCTGGTCGCACGTCCGATGCTATCGCAAGGGCGTGCCACCCGACCTATACCTGGTCAGGAAGGTGTGGATGATGCCTCGCTTAGTTTCCGCATGGCATACACGTAAACATTAAATACGAGCCTCGATCGGCTCTCGAGGTTATCCCGTGAATCGGCTCAAAGAGCCGATCCACCCATGATTCGAACGAGGTGTCCGAATATATGGTGGTCCTGCTTGATCAAGATAAAGCTAATTAGATCTACGACGATTTAGGGTTTTCACCGCATAATCGGATCATCCTACTCACGATTGGACCTCGCGCTCGCGCACGGTGACCGTAAGCCGATCCTAGACAGGGCCTAAAAACCAACACGAGGTTGATCCCCGGACATCCTTTCTAGGGCTAGCAAACGCCACCCTACACGCCGCCGGATCCTCCAACCCTTTGTAAGGCCTAACTATTGCGGATGTTAAACTAATCCTTGATGAACAAGGAGCAATCGTAACGGATCAGATCTACTAAACTATGATCAAGCGGGTGCCGCCCCTACACCTAAGATAGGTGTAGGGCGGCTAGATGCGCAAGGGTTGCATAACGAAAGCATGTAATTCGAAGAACAATGCTAACCCTAACACATCTAAGATAACTACGTTGCTCGCCATCAAAAAGGCTTCAGCGACGAGCAACGCATGAACAACGTGGGAGAGCTTAGGCTGCCTAGATCGCAAGATGCGATCTAGGCAACATGGTGCTTACCGGAGAAACCCTCGAGACGAAGGAGTTGGCGATGCGCCGAGATTTGTTTGTGTTGAACGTTGGTTGTTGTTTATTCCATAAACCCTAGATACATATTTATAGTCCAAGGGACTTTCTAATGTCGGGCGTGCACCTAAACCGTGCACGGGTAAAACTCTAACTTCTAAACTAAGATGCGATCTAATATATTACGTATACATGGGCAGTCTAGCCCAACTTGGTATAAAAGGCCGATTCACGTATTCCTTCTATGTATATTCTTCGACTCCATCTTGATCGTGGCCCACCTCTGACTCGGTCAAATTCTGGTGATAACAGATTCATAGAAGATTTCTTGCGGATTGCAAGACCGATGACACAATTGATCAAGAAAGATAAAAAGTTTGAGTGGACACCAGCGTGTGAAACAAGTTTTCAAGAACTCAAGAGGAGATTGGCATCAGCTCCGGTGCTAATACTGCCGGATATTCGGAAGGATTTTGAAGTTTATTGTGATGCTTCTAAACAAGGATTGGGTTGTGTGCTCATGCAACAAGGCAAGGTTGTGGCCTATGCATCGAGACAGTTACGCCCTCATGAAGTGAACTATCCTACCCATGACTTAGAGTTGGCTGCCGTAGTTCATGCCTTGAAGATATGGAGGCACTACCTTATTGGCAACCGTTGTGAAATATACACGGATCATAAGAGTTTGAAGTATATTTTCACTCAACCGGACTTGAACCTGAGGCAAAGGAGATGGCTGGAGTTGATTAAGGACTACAATATTGGCGTAAATTACCACCCTGGTAAAGCCAATGTCGTAGCTGATGCGTTGAGCAGAAAGGTTTATTGCAATAACCTCATGATTCAAGAAGCTCAACCAGAATTGCATGAAGAGTTCAGAAAGTTGAACTTGAGTGTGAGTCTCGCTGAAAATGAGGAGGTATTAGAAGTCAAGTTCACTCTAGAGGATCAAGTTAGAGAAGCCCAGAAAAATGACACAGGGATCGAAGAGATTCGAGCAAAAATCAAGTCAGGAGAAGCGCCTGAATACAAGGAGGATGAAAGTGGAAGCATTTGGTTTCGAGATCGCTTATTGGTGCCCAACCAAAAAGAACTCAAGGATGCAATCATGAAAGAGGCACATGACACACCATATTCCATACACCCGGGAAGCACGAAGATGTATCACGATCTCCGAGGTAGTTTCTGGTGGTCTAGCATGAAGCGAGAGATTGCAGAGTATGTATCTAGGTGTGATGTATGCCGCAGAGTCAAGGCAGAGCATCAGAAGCCTGCGGGGCTGCTTCAACCACTCAAAGTCCCTGAGTGGAAATGGGAAGAAATCAGGATGGACTTCATTACAGGACTCCCGAGGACGACATCAGGATATGATTCCATCTGGGTCATCGTGGATCGATTAACCAAGTCAGCTCACTTTATCCCGGTAAAGACCACTTTTAAGGGGGAGAAATTAGCCGAATTATACATGGCCAGAATTGTTTGCCTACATGGAGTCCCCAAAAAGATTGTGTCTGATCGAGGTACTCAATTTACCTCGAGATTTTGGAAGAAGATACACGAAGTCTTGGGCACGCAGTTGAATTTTAGTACCGCCTACCATCCGCAGACTGATGGACAAACTGAGCGAGTGAACCAGATTTTGGAAGACATGCTTTGGGCATGTGCTCTAACCTGTCAGCGCACATGGGACAAGAGTTTGACGTATGCAGAATTTTCTTACAACAATAGTTTTCAAGCGAGCCTACAAATGTCACCGTTTGAAGCTTTGTATGGACAGAAGTGCCGCACCCCACTTAACTGGCTTGAGGTCGGGGAGAACCAAGTTTTTGGACCCGATACTCTAGAGGAAGCAGATAAGCACGTAAAGATGATTCAAGAAAGGCTACGGGCTGCCCAATCTAGGCAGAAGGTATATGCGGATAGACGCCGTCACGAGTTATCATTTGAGAAGGGTGACGATGTGTACTTGAAAGTATCTCCACTTCGCGGGATGCGACGTTTTGGACTAAAGGGAAAGTTGGCACCTCGATACATTGGACCGTTTACCATCACCGCCCGGCGTGGCGAGGTTGCTTATGAGTTAGCACTACCCGAGAAGCTGTCGAAAGTGCATAATGTGTTTCACGTATCCCAGCTGAAGAAATGTTTCAATAAGCCAGAAGAAGAGGCTCGGAAAACCTCGTTGGATGCCATAGAAGTTCATGATGACTTGACTTATGAAGAGTACCCCGTTAAAATTCTTGATGAACAATTGAGAACAACCAGAAGGAATGTGATCAAATTCTGCAAAGTTCAATGGAGCAACCATAGCGAGGAAGAAGCGACATGGGAGCGGGAACATGCCCTCCGGGAGGAGTTTCCAAATCTTTTCTCTTAGGTCGAATCTCGGGGTCGAGATTCCTTATAAGGGGGGTAGAATTGTAACATCCGGATTTTTTATGAGCTGATTTTTTTTTCTTTCTTTTAGTAACGGATGTTGCTGCAGAATAAAATAAACAAATATTTTATTTAGAGTCTCGAAATTAATTCTTTGGATTTAATTTATTAATGGAGGAATTGATTAAGCTCCTAGTTTTTATATCTAGATCTGAGCTTCATTTGTCAATTTGCTTCTTCATTGGTTTTTAACATGCACGTGCATGCAGTACTCATGCACCAGCACGAAGTGTTTTCTACCAAAGTACCAATGGCCCACGGAAAGTAGCAGACGTGGTATGTTTCGTTTCCCTAGCTGCAGCGCCGCATCCATACGACAGCCGATGCTAGCAGCCCAAGGTCCTTCATTGCCTAAGGTAGCGCCGCATCGCTCCAGTAGCCCATCAAAGCCCACGCTCAGCTCAGCTGGATAGACGCACAACGACGTACGCCACCAATGACGAATCCGTGCAGCGCACGATACACCGTCGCGCGTGCGATTCCGTTTCCAATTCTTCCGGCACGATACCGCCTCGTTCAGCTGCCTATAAAGCCTCAAGCCGACGCCCCTGCCCCTCTTTTTCCACCCCACGCCGCCACCAAAAACCGCTTAGATCGATCCAATCTCGCGGAGCTCCGCGAGACCGCCGCTGAACGCCGCTCGCGTTCCCGGCGATTCAGGGCACTAGAGGCGGAGCTGCTGCGCCAGGAGGATCACCGGGACGTGGGGAGTTCATCCACGGAGCTAGAAGGCCGAGTTGCTGACCACAGACGACACCCACGGCACCAACGCCAACTCTGGCCACCGACTTCAACCACGGACTGCGACGAGCTCGGTGAGAACCAGCAGAAATCCTTACACACACGCGCTACACATCTATATGCCTACCTCCTAGACATGGTTTCCAGCCTTAGTGTTTACAGTTTGTCGAGTTGCCGGTGAACCGAATGCCATCCAGTGGCATCGTCAGTTTAGCCTATCTAGAATACATTTTCTGCTTATGTTTTCAACCCATGATATATACCAATCTGCTCCAGGAAACCAGTAGTGCGGTTAGTGGTGTCTATATACAACGTTTTTCTCAATCTATTTCCTAAAAGCTAAACTGAACTCGTTGCACCATGATACACATATAAACATGCATGTACTGCTGTTAGCCTTTCCTGTTGTAGTGCTAGCTATTTCTGTATTCGTGCGTGTCTAGTTTAATCACAGCTTTTGGAATTGGCTATGCATGTTCAGTTATAGGTTAGATTTGGCTAATACAGTACGTTGATCGGTTTAATTGTTACCAGTAGCACATATTAGATCATATGTAAATACAGTTACTCAACATGTCAGTAGTTTAGAGTCACAATAGATTTTATATAAATTGCATGTGCCTCTGCATATTATTTTAACATGCAATTCTTTGTTTAGGGCATCACCAGGTTAGATGTCATACTAATACTATGCTACTGTTAAAGTCACAATAGTTCATGCATATTAGTTGTTTCTCTGGTAGGCATGTACACATTATTCTAATCCTGGATTATTCTACCTATGCTTGATTATGACTAGTAGCATGTAGTCTGTTTGCACATTACATTTTAAATCCAGTGTCATCTATGTAGGCTCGCTCAATATGTTTTTCTAAAATATTTTGCTACCCAATATTGAGCGATCGCCATACCATGCGCCTTAGTTAACTCAAATCCCGGATGAGCCATTCCAGTCTCTTATACTCCATGTATATCGAACGACCACATAATTTTTATTTGGATCTTTCTATTTGGATTTTATCGGTGTTTATTTGAAATTGTATTTATTTGTGGTTTATAGTTATGACGAGTAGGGAGTGACGGAACGGGTCGAACCAAGACTACGAAGGAGGGTTTTTCGACGACAACGAAGGCATGCCCTCTCATCATATTTATCCCAGTTTTACAACTTGCATGTTATTTTATGTTTTACAAATATATGTTATTTTATTCCAGTAGCTAGCGTGTCGATTGACACACCAACTTGATCTACTTATCGCCTTGTACTTGATACCCTGAGTAGTGATTATATATAATTCTGATAGAGTAGAATGCTTAGCCATGCTAAATAATCATTAGGAAACTTCATGTTGCCTCTTCGGAGGAATTGATCGACCTACGGGTCAAAACACCCCTTTGAACATTGTTGAGCTCGTTGAGCTGGGCTAGTTAGCCATTGTTGTTTCCCCTACTCTATACTACTCTGGGTGAAACTTACCATCTAAACATGGCGCGGGCGACAGCCTGGATCGGATGTTGAAGGAGCGGTTGGCTGCCCTTCATTTGTTGGAGGGGGCAATCCGTCGTCCGTGCCGCATAAGGATCCTAACAAGTCTTGGATTTGAAGATTGTGACAACCATACAACCACATGCTATATGGGCACTGGCTTGGTTGAGTATGTTAGTCAGCCTTAGGTGTCGATGTCGCCGTACCGCTGATGAGGTGTCTGCCTACGGGGGAACCTTCGGCACAGATGGGGGGACCGGTTTGGGGACGTACTCTCAGTTCCGTGCGCCATACCCGGTGGGCATGTCACATCTTTGGGGGATCTAGCTAAAAGACCTCGTCACAAACTCTCAATTGCTATGCTAGCGACGGCTGGTTGCAAAAAGGCGAGATTGTGACATGTGGTGAAAGTGTACCACTGATACGTCTCCGACGTATCGATAATTTCTTATGTTCCATGCCACATTATTGATGATATCTACATGTTTTATGCACACTTTATGTCATATTCGTGCATTTTCTGGAACTAACCTATTAACAAGATGCCGAAGAGCCAGCTTGTTGTTTCTCATTGCTTTTGGTTTCAGAAATCCTAGTAACGAAATATTCTCGGAATTGGACGAAATCAACGCCCAGGGTCCTATTTTGCCACGAAGCTTCCGGAAGACCGAAGAGGAGTCGAAGTGGGGCCACGAGGCGCCGCCACCATAGGGCGACGTGGCCCAGGCCCTGGCCGCGCTGACCTATGGCGTGGGGCCCTCGTGTGGCCCCCCGCGTTGCCCTTCCGCCTACTTAAAGCCTCCGTCGCGAAACCCCCAGTACCGAGAGCCACGATACGGAAAACCTTCCAGAGACGCCGCCGCCGCCAATCCCATCTCGGGGGATTCTGGAGATCTCCTCCGGCACCCCGCCGGAGAGGGATTCATCTCCCGGAGGACTCTTCACCGCCATGGTCGCCTCCGGAGTGATGAGTGAGTAGTTCACCCTCGGACTATGGGTCCATAGCAGTAGCTAGATGGTTGTCTTCTCCTCATTGTGCTTCATTGTTGGATCTTGTGAGCTGCCTAACATGATCAAGATCATCTATCTGTAATGCTATATGTTGTGTTTGTCGGGATCCGATGGATAGAGAATACTATGTTATGTTAATTATCAAGTTATTACCTACGTGTTGTTTATGATCTTGTATGCTCTCCGTTATTAGTAGAGGCTCTGGCCAAGTTGATGCTAGTAACTCCAAGAGGGAGTATTTATGCTCGATAGTGGGTTCATGTCTCCGTGAATCTAGAGGAGTGACAAGAACCTCTAAGGTTATGGATGTGCTGTTGCCACTAGGGATAAAACATTGATGCTATGTCCGAGGATGTAGTTATTGATTACATTATGCGCAATACTTAATGCAATTGTCTGTTGTTTTGCAACTTAATACTGGAGGGGGTTCGGATGATAACCTCGAAGGTGGACTTTTTAGGCATAGATGCAGCTGGATGGCGGTCTATGTACTTTGTCGTAATGCCCAATTAAATCTCACTATACTTATCATGACATGTATGTGCATTGTTATGCCCTCTTTATTTGTCAATTGCCCGACCGTAATTTGTTCACCCAACATGCTTTTATCTTATGGGAGAGACACCTCTAGTGAACTCGTGGACCCCGGTCCATTCTTTTATACCGAAATACAAATCTGCCGCAATACTTGTTCTTACTGTTTTCTTGCAAACAATCATCTTCCACACAATACGGTTAATCCTTTGTTACAGCAAGCCGGTGAGATTGACAACCTCACTGCTTCGCTGGGGCAAAGTACTTTGGTTAGTGTCGTGCAGTGTTCCACGTTGGCGCCGGAATCTCCGGTGTTGCGCCACACTACATCCCGCCGCCATCAACCTTCAACGTGCTTCTTGACTCCTACTGGTTCGATTAAACCTTGGTTTCTTACTCGAGGAAACTTGCCGCCGTGCGCATCACACCTTCCTCTTGGGGTTCCCAACGGACGTGTCAATTACACGCATCAAGCAAATTTCCGGCGCCGTTGTCGGGAGATCAAGACACGCTGCAAGGGGAGTCTCCACTTCCCAATCTCTTTACTTTGTTTTTGTCTTGCTTTATTTTATTTACTACTTTGTTTGCTGCATTATATCAAAACACAAAAAAATTAGTTGCTAGCTTTACCTTATTGTTTGCTATATCAAAAATACAAAAAAATTAGTTACTTGCATTTACTTTATCTAGTTTGTTTTATTTACTACTGCTAAAATGGCCACCCCTGAAAATACTAAGTTCTGTGACTTCACAACCACAAATAATAATGATTTCCTATGCACACCTATTTCTCCACCTGCTACTACAGCAGAATTCTTTGAAAATAAACCTGCTTTATCGAACCTTGTTATGCGAGAGCAATTTTCTCGGTGTTAGTTCCGATGATGCTCGCTCGCCCATCTTAATAACTTTGTTGAATTGTGTGAAATGCAAAAGTATAAAGATGTAGATGGTGACATTATAAAATTAAAATTGTTCCCTTTCTCATTAAGAGGAAGAGCTAAAGATTGGTTGCTATCTCTGCCTAAGAATAGTATTGATTCATGGACTAAATGCAAGGATGTTTTTATTGGTAGATATTATCCCCCTGCTAAAATTATATCTTTGAGTAGTAGCATAATGAATTTTAAACAATTGGATAATGAACATGTTGCTCAAGCTTGGGAAAGAATGAAATCTTTGGTTAAAAATTGCCCAACCCATGGACTGACTACTTGGATGATCGTCCAAACCTTCTATGCAGGACTAAATTTTTTTCTTCGCGGAATTTATTGGATTCAGCTGCTGGAGGTACCTTTATGTCCATCACTCTTGGTGAAGCAACAAAGCTCCTTGATAATATGATGATTCATTACTCTGAATGACACACGGAAAGAGCTCCACAAGGTAAGAAGGTAAATTCTGTTGAAGAATCCTCTTCCTTGAATGATAAGGTTGATGCTATTATGTCTATGCTTGTGAATGATAGGACTAATGTTGATCCTAATAATATTCCGTTAGCTTCATTGGTTTCCCAAGAAGAACATGTTGATGTAAACTTCATTAAAAATAATAATTTCAACAACAATGCTTATCGGAACAATTCTAGTAATAACTATAGGCCATATCCTTATAATAATGGTAACGGTTATGCTAATTCTTATGGGAATTCTTACAACAATAATAGGAATACACCCCCTGGACGTGAAGCTATTCTTAAAGAATTTATTAGTACACAAACTTCCTTTAACAAATCTGTTGAGGAAAAGCTCAATAAAATTGATATTCTTGCTTCTAAGGTTGATAGTCTTGCCTCTGATGTTGATCTTTTGAAATCGAAAGTTATGCCTAATAGGGATATTGAAAATAAAATTGTTACTACAGCAAATGCCATCCAAGTTAGAATTAATGAGAATATAAGATTAATGGCTGAAACTACGTGCTAGGTGGGATAGAGAAGAAAATGAAAAACTAGCTAAAGAGAAAAATGTAGCTAAAGTTTGGACTATTACCACCACTAGCAATGCTAATGATTCACATGTTGCTGCACCTCCTACTATCAATGGTAAAATAATTGGTGTTGGCAATATTTCTACTCCTAGTGCAAAGCGCGCAAAATTACCTGAAACTGCTAAAACTGCTGAAACTGCCTGTGATAAAACTGCTGAAATTTTTTCCAACCTTGGGGATGATAATCCCATTGCTTTAGATTGTAATGATTTAGATTTTGATGATTGCCACATCTCTGAAGTTATAAAGTTTTTACAAAAACTTGCTAAAAGTCCTAATGCTAGCGCTGTAAATTTGGCTTTCACAAAACATATTACAAATGCTCTCATAAAAGCTAGAGAAGAGAAACTAAAACTTGAAACTTCTATTCCTAGAAAGCTAGAAGATGGTTGGGAGCCCATCATTAAGATAAGGGTCAATGATTTTGATTGTAATGCTTTATGTGATCTTGGTGCAAGTATTTCTGTTATGCCTAAAAAAGTCTATGATATGCTTGACTTGCCACCATTGAAAAATTGTTATTTGGATGTTAATCTCGCTGATAATGCTAAAAAGAAACCTTTGGGGAGAATTGATAATGTTCATATTATGGTTAACAATAACCTTGTCCCCGTTGATTTTGTTGTCTTCGATATTGAATGCAATGCATCTTGCCCCATTATATTGGGAAGACCTTTTCTTCGAACCGTTGGTGCTACTATTGATATGAAGGAAGGTAATATTAAATATCAATTTCCTCTCAAGAAAGGTATGGAACACTTCCCTAGAAAGAGAATGAAGTTACCTTATGACTCTATTATTAGAACAAATTATGATGTTGATGCTTCATCTCTTGATGTTACTTGATATACACTTTCTGCGCCTAGCTGAAAGGCGTTAAAGAAAAGCGCTTATGGGAGACAACCCATGTTTTTACTACAGTATTTTTGTCTTGGAAGTTGTTTACTACTGTAGCAACCTCTCCTTATCCTAGTTTTATGTTTTGTTGTGCCAAGTAAAGTCTTTGATAGTAAAGTGAATACTAGATTTGGATTACTGCGCAGAAACAGATTTCTTTGCTGTCACGAATCTTGGTCTAATTCTCTGTAGGTAACTCAGAAAATTAAGCCAATTTACGTGAGTGATCCTCAGATATGTACGCAACTTTCATTCAATTTGGGCATTTTCATTTGAGCAAGTCTCGGTGCCCTAATAAAATTCATCTTTACGGACTCGTTCTGTTTTGACAGATTCTGCCTTTTATTTCGCATTGCCTCTTTTGCTATGTTGGATGAATTTCTTTGATCCATTAATGTCCAGTAGCTTTATGCAATGTCCGAGATGATTGTGTCACCTCCGAACATGTTAATTTTTATTGTGCACTAACCCTCTAATGAGTTGTTTCGAGTTTGGTGTGGAGGAAGTTTTCAAGGATCAAGAGAGGAGTATGATGCAATATGATCAAGGAGAGTGAAAGTTCTAAGCTTGGGGATGCCCCGGTGGTTCACCCTCGCATATTCTAAGAAGACTCAAGCGTTTAAGCTTGGGGATGCCCAAGGCATCCCCTTCTTCATCGACAACATTATCAGGTTCCTCCCCTGAAACTATATTTTTATTCCGTCACATCTTATGTGCTTTGCTTGGAGCGTCGGTTTGTTTTTGTTTTTGTTTTGTTTGAATAAAATGGATCCTAGCATTCACTTTGTGGGAGAGAGACACGCTCCGCTGTAGCATATGGACAAGTATGTCCTTAGGCTCTACTCATAGTATTCATGGCGAAGTTTCTTCTTCGTTAAATTGTTATATGGTTGGAATTGGAAAATGCTACATGTAGTAATTCTAAAATGTCTTGGATAATTTGATACTTGGCAATTGTTGTGCTCATGTTTAAGCTCTTGCATCATATACTTTGCACCTATTAATGAATAAACACTTAGAGCTTGCTAATTTGGTTTGCATATTTGGTTTCTCTAGAGTCTAGATAATATCTAGTATTGAGTTTTGAACAACAAGGAAGACGGTGTAGAGTCTTATAATGTTTACAATATGTCTTTTATGTGAGTTTTGCTGCACCGTTCATCCTTGTGTTTGTTTCAAATAACCTTGCTAGCCTAAACCTTGTATCGAGAGGGAATACTTCTCATGCATCCAAAATCCTTGAGCCAACCACTATGCCATTTGTGTCCACCATACCTACCTACTACATGGTATTTCTCCGCCATTCCAAAGTAAATTGCTTGAGTGCTACCTTTAAAATTCCATCATTCGCCTTTGCAATATATAGCTCATGCGACAAATAGCTTAAAAACTATTGTGGTATTGAATATGTACTTATGCACTTTATCTCTTATTAAGTTGCTTGTTGTGCGATAACCACGTTTCTGGGGACGCCATCAACTATTCTTTGTTGAATATCATGTGAGTTGCTATGCATGTCCGTCTTGTCCGAAGTAAGAGAGATCTACCACCTTAATGGTTGGAGCATACATATTGTTAGAGAAGAACATTGGGCCGCTAACTAAAGCCATGATTCATGGTGGAAGTTTCAGCTTTTGGACATATATCCTCAATCTCATATGAGAATAATAATTGTTGCCACATGCTTATGCATTTAAGAGGAGTCCATTATCTGTTGTCCATGTTTTCCCGGTATGGATGTCTAAGTTGAGAATAATCAAAAGCGATAAATCCAAAATGCGAGCTTTCTCCTTAGACCTTTATACAAAGCGGCATGGAGGTACCCCATTGTGACACTTGGTTAAAACATGTGTATTGCGATGATCCGGTAGTCCAAGCTAATTAGGACAAGGTGCGGGCACTATTAGTATACTATGCATGAGGCTTGCAACTTGTAAGATATAATTTACATAACTCATATGCTTTATTACTACCGTTGACAAAATTGTTTCATGTTTTCAAAATAAAAGCTCTAGCACAAATATAGCAATCGATGCTTTCCTCTTTGAAGGACCATTCTTTTTTACTTTTATGTTGAGTCAGTTCACCTATCTCTCTCCACCTCAAGAAGCAAACACTTGTGTGAACTATGCATTGATTCCTACATACATGCATATTGCACTTGTTATATTACTCTATGTTGACAATTATCCATGAGATATACATGTTACAAGTTGAAAGCAACCGCTGAAACTTAATCTTCCTTTGTGTTGCTTCAATACCTTTACTTTGATTTATTGCTTTATGAGTTAACTCTTATGCAAGACTTATTGATGCTTGTCTTGAAGTACTATTCATGAAAAGTCTTTGCTTTATGATTCACTTGTTTACTCATGTCATTACCATTGTTTTGATCGCTGCATTCATTACATATGTTTACAAATAGTATGATCAAGGTTATGATGGCATGTCACTTCGGAAATTATCTTTGTTATCGTTTTACTCGCTCGGGACGAGCAGTAACTAAGCTTGGGGATGCTTGATACGTCTCCGACGTATCGATAATTTCTTATGTTCCATGCCACATTATTGATGATATCTACATGTTTTATGCACACTTTATGTCATATTCGTGCATTTTCTCGGAACTAACCTATTAACAAGATGCCGAAGAGCCGCTTGTTGTTTTCTCGCTGTTTTTGGTTTCGGAAATCCTAGTAACGAAATATTCTCGGAATTGGACGAAATCAACGCCCACGGTCCTATTTTGCCACGAAGCTTCCGAAGACCGAAGAGGAGTCGAAGTGGGGCCACGAGGCGCCGCCACCATAGGCGGCGCGGCCCAGTGCCCCGGCCGCGCCGACCCATGGCGTGGGGCCCTCGTGCGGCCCCCCGCGTTGCCCTTCCGCCTACTTAAAGCCTCCGTCGCGAAACCCCCGCATCGAGAGCCACGATACGGAAAACCTTCCGCAGACGCCGCCGCCGCCAATCCCATCTCGGGGATTCTCGAGATCTCCTCCGCACCCCGCCGGAGAGGGGATTCATCTCCCGGAGGACTCTTCACCGCCATGGTCGCCTCCGGAGTGATGAGGGAGTAGTTCACCCCTGGACTATGGGTCCATAGCAGTAGCTAGATGGTTGTCTTCTCCTCATTGTGCTTCATTGTTGGATCTTGTGAGCTGCCTAACATGATCAAGATCATCTATCCGTAATGCTATATGTTGTGTTTGTCGGGATCCGATGGATAGAGAATACTATGTTATGTTAATTATCAAGTTATTACCTATGTGTTGTTTATGATCTTCCATGCTCTCCGTTATTAGTAGAGGCTCTGGCCAAGTTGATGCTACTAACTCCAAGAGGGAGTATTTATGCTCGATAGTGGGTTCATGTCTCCGTGAATCTGGGAGGAGTGACAAGAACCTCTAAGGTTATGGATGTGTTGTTGCCACTAGGGATAAAACATTGATGCTATGTCCGAGGATGTAGTTATTGATTACATTACGCACCATACTTAATGCAATTGTCTCGTTGTTTTGCAACTTAATACTTGAAGGGGTTCGGATGATAACCTCGAAGGTGGACTTTTTAGGCATAGATGCAGATTGGATGGCGGTCTATGTACTTTGTCGTAATGCCCAATTAAATCTCACTATACTTATCATGACATGTATGTGCATTGTTATGCTCTCTCTATTTGTCAATTGTCCGACCGTAATTTGTTCACCCAACATGCTTTTATCTTATGGGAGAGACACCTCTAGTGAACTGTGGACCCCGGTCCATTCTTTTATACTGAAATACAAATCTGTTGCAATACTTGTTCTTACTGTTTTCTTGCAAACAATCATCTTCCACACAATACGGTTAATCCTTTGTTACAGCAAGCCGGTGAGATTGACAACCTCACTGTTTCGTTGGGGCAAAGTACTTTGGTTGTGTTGTGCAGGTTCCACGTTGGCTGCGCCGCACTACATCCCGCCGCCATCAACCTTCAACGTGCTTCTTGACTCCTACTGGTTCGATTAAACCTTGGTTTCTTACTGAGGGAAACTTGCCGCTGTGCGCATCACACCTTCCTCTTGGGGTTCCCAACGGACGTGTCAATTACACGCATCAACCACCTCTGCAGAGTTAAACCTATTCGAATAGCCGTGTCCACGGTCATGGACGACACATGAATCCTTCTTGACATACAGGAACCTGTTTTGCTATTTCCCTCTTTGCCTCCATCCTTTCCTTGGAATCTGAATCCTATGCTATGTGTGAGTTGTCGTGGACAGTCACATTGATGAGAAATATTACACTGAATATAAAACATGTTTTCGTCTAAAACTGCTTTTATCAAATCTAGTGTTGTATTGCAAATAAAGTTGTCTTTTCTGCAAAAGAACCATATAGCCTTTCTTTGAAGCCTCATGTAGATTTAGTAGGTTTGCACAAGGGGGCATGTTGAGTACAAAATGTACTCATGGCAAAACTTTTGTTGATATTCAGAGTACTATGAAGATGGTGAAGACTATGGCGACTACGACGACGCTGAGGAGTGAGGCCTCGTGGACTACATCGTCTTCCTGTGGCTGAGATGGAGTTGCTTCGCATTTTATTATCCGCTGTGCTTTCTGGTTGTAATAAATGTCACAAGACAATTCACTTTGTGGCTCAAACTTTGTAATAATTACTTTTTTGCACGTTCTGCAATGATATTTATTTCGCTGTGTTGTCAAGTTAATCCTGGATTGACGAGTTACACAGGGGGGTCGGAATGTTAAGTTCCGGTTCTCACAGCTGGCAATTGAGTCGGGTTTGGTCTGGTCGGGAATAACCAGACCCATGCCCGATCTCCCTATCAGGTTGACTCCCCACCCATGACCCGACCCATGGGACTTGTGGTAGACCCATGCCCGCACCCATCGGGTGACCTGACCATGTCGGGTTCCCATCAGTTCATTACTAAACTGTACAAATTAATTTCTTCCGTAGAAAAACGCTGTTTTCTGTGCGGACCAAATAGCATTCGTCCATGTCTGGGATTCGGAGTCTTATCGGTAGTGTCTAGTGTCTACACACAGCACACTTGCTCTATTATATAGGCACCAACCCTGCTACCTCTTGCGTTCTTCAGTGAGGTGGTACTAAGCATCAGGCAAGTTCTACAGTCTCAGCCCGAGGAGCTATGGAAGTGTTAAATCAGTGTTAGGTAGTAACTAAATCAAGGGTGGCACTCTAATATCCATTACTTGCAAGAAAAAAGAACACGATGTAATAATGTTGTAATGCCCCCATGTGAATGATCAGCTACGTCTTGCGTTCTTCAGTGAGGTGGTACTAAGCATCAGGCAAGTTCTACAGTCTCAGCGCGAGGATCTATGGAAGTGTTAAATCAGTGTTAAGTATAAATAGATCAAGGGTGGCACTCTAATATCCATTACTTGCAAGAAAAAAGAACACGCTGTAATAATATTGTAATGCCCCATGTGAATGATCAGCTATGCCTTCGTTTTCTTGGGACATCCAGTGAGTTAAATTCTAAAAAAATGGTGACTAATTCAGGAGTAATCTCGCTCATATATCAGATGAGAAAAGTTAGTTCCTTGCTACTGAAGACCTATTACTCTATTAGTTAGAACAAAAAACAGGATGTGGAAATGGATGAAAAATAATGAAGGACAAACCTTCACCGCAATTAGAGCAAACCGCAGCCGCACAATCAAGGAACTATCTCTAGATGTAGGATCTTATCAAAAATCCAAGGATGAGCAATGAAGGATGCATTATCCTGAGATTCATGATCAGTCGGAAACTTTCTTAGTAAGTTTTTAGCTTCCTAATTCACCCCAACACAACACATCTTCAGTTTTGTGCCCATTTAGCTAACAGCTGGATTTGCGTCACTCGCTAGGACTAACAATTCTCAGAGAATATTCACTTGTTGCGGTACCATAGCTAGACATAACTATTGTTCTAATTAAGGTGAACGATGTTGATTTGCAACGGCCAACTTTGCATCCTCAATTCTTATTAAATTATAAATGTCAGTAGGAAACCAACTTGAGATTAAAGTAGTCTCTGGTCAGCGTGTCTGGGGTACTACTCAAATTGCATCTAGTAACATTGGGAGGCCAAAAGGCAAAAGGAAAAAACACCTAGAAAATTAGGATCAACGTTCAACGGATCTACACAGGGCAAGCAGGCATACTCACCGTGTGAAGCGCAGCGAGTGAGTTAAGCCAGGGCCAGGATCGGGATGCGATCCCACCGTGCATCGCGCCCAACCCAAGGTCGAGCAGCGGGATGGCTGGACCATACCCAACTCCCACGAACAGCAGAAGTCCGAACGCGAATAGCGCCGCCACAGTATGCAGACCACCCAGCGGGTGCTGTCCACTCCGCCGGCCTCCACCCTCCTGTCTGCAGGTTCTTGCCGCCGTCCCCCACCGCGAGGCCGAGATGGACGTTCTTGCCGTTGTCGCGTGGCGGGGGCATCGACGAACCCCATGACCTGTTCGTGGGGGTGGAGGGGGCGAATTAGTACCGTGTCGAAGACGACAGAGTGAGAACTGACTTGCTTTTTGTCCTCATCAGGACTTGATGCCGGTGGTCAGCCTGCGCGCTGCCGTTCTCATCAGCCGGACCCCCGCCGCTCTTTCTACCGCCCGAATCTGGTAGGGATGCACCGACGGCCAAAAGTAAACATGTAGCCGATGACGCGCCAACAAAGGTCGGCACCCTCCACTGCCCCAACTACCACGCTCATTGACAGAGAGAGGAAGCGGGGCCGGAGGAAAAAAGGGGATGTTGGGGAGGACGCGGCCAGGCGCCGCACCTGCCTGCTGGTGGTCGGTCGCCGTTCAAGGCGGCTGTATCTGCCCTCCCCTCCCCTCCCCTTGCTTGCCATCCCGCCTCGCGTCGCCGCCACCCTAGCTACCTCCCGAGGTCATAGCCTGCCATGGTGGTGCGGCCTGCTGATGGAAAGAGAGGACGCTCCCCTCGCCCTTCTTGTCGGCCCACCTTTACACCGACGGCGTCAACGCCACCCGAACCGCCGCATGCAGATCGGGCGCGCCGCGATGACGAACGCAGTGGGCGGCGGGGCGCACCACGGCGGCCTGCACGCGGCGGCAACCGAGGGGCAAGACGGCCCCCCACGGACAGCCCCTCCATGAGCACAAACAGATGTAGAGGCAGACTGAGCAGGCTCTCCGTGAGCAGGAAGAGAAGCAGAGGCAAAATGAGCGGGCCAAAACAGCGGACGTCACGGTGGACGGACCATCACAGAAAGATCCAAGCGGAGAAGAAGAGGACTAATCGAGCGGTCAAAAAGAAGAAGAAAAAAAGGAGAGGAACATCGGCAGGAACATGTGGGTCCGGTCAAGGGAGGGTGCAGAATGACATCAAGAGTAGAGCCATAAGAAAACATTAGACACACACGAAAGGAAGGAAAGAAATAGGGAAACGGACAGGGTAAACCCAAAAAAAAAAAATCAAAGTGACCCCGTATGTGCACACGAAACCAAATAGATGCAACAAAAAACTCATGTGTCAGCCAATGGAAGAGGCAGCAAAATTAATCAAAAATTTGAGAAAAAACGAAGTTGTTAAGGTTTAATATAGTATTTATGTTGTGAGAACCTGAATTTTAGATTTGTTATTTAAATTTGAGTTAAATGAAAACTGACATACAATGGTATTGATTTGGGATAAAGCTAGTATTTAAATTAGATATTTATCTTTGCTTATATTTTGAATTGAAGTAGCCTATCCTAGTGTATTAATTTAGAATATTTCTTGTTTGTATATGCATCGATGCAAATAATTAAAAGTGGCATGCTAACCTGACTTATGTGCATGTTCCATCGATGGAGTTACTGGTAGAAATAGTCAGCTAGTTGTAGTAGTATTGCATGTATTCAAGGAAGAGGTTGGCGTGGCTTGCTACTAGAAAAGCTTTGATGTGCTGGCATCGTGTGCTAGTGTCTTGATCATCTTTGTTCTCCTCCATGGACCGGTGCATGGCCATCAACCTATGAGTGAACAACACGTGGACAGTGACTAGTTCTTAACTCACGTTTAGGGCATGTATAATGGTAGAAAAGGCATGTCTTTTCTTACCCCGCCACATCAGCTAGAGAAGACATCACATATAAGTCATACAATGTATTATCTGTTCCAGCCATCTCAATTAATATAAATAATTAAATTTTGGTAGAAAATTTATTGCTAAGGGAAACATATATGATACAATGCAGAAAATAGTCTTTCCTTATTTTCTAACAGATGATCCCTTAGCTAAGGGAAGATAATCTTCTCTCTTCATTCTCTCTCTTCCAACTAAGTATGTGGCATCTCTAAGGAAAAGATGATATCATCCCATTATACGTGCCCTTAGGGCATGTACAATGGTGGAGAAGGCATGTCTTCCCTTACCCCGCCACATCAGCTAGAGAAGGCATTAGATATAAGTCATACAACGCATTATCTTTTATTGCCATCTCTAAAAATTAATATTAATAATTAAATTTTGGTAGGAAATTTGTTGCTAAGGGAAGACATATGTGATACAATGGAGAAAATAGTCTTCCCTTATTTCGTAAGAGATGATCCCTTAGCTAAGGGAAGACAGTCTTCTCTCTCTTCATTCTCTCTCCTCCAACTAAGCAAAAATCTGACGTAGCATCTCTAAAGGAAGGCTGACATCATCCCATTGTACGTGCCCTTAGGGGCAGCAGCTAGACCATTCTCTCTTGGCAGCTCGAAGAGTCCAGCTGCATACTAGTCATTTTGCACTAGCTACACCACAATCTCAGTCGATCGGTAGTGACATAGAAACGGTAGAGACTCACTAGTGAGAGAGGAGCGGTATGCATTTACCAAAAGAAGAAAATACAGAGGAACATGCTGCCAAATAAAGAGGAGGGCCGGGACGTAGAGTGATGCCATCAGCTTTCATTCTTGGCAGATTGGTGGGGATATTATTGACACGTATTGTTATATCACAAATGATTGTCTTCTACGGAGGAAAGTAGATACTTTTCTAATCCTTGATCCTGCAAGTAGCTACCCTGCTTCATTCTTGCTCCTTTGATACTTTCATGCTTCACTTGTACTTGTATATTCTCTTGATTCCATTGATGCTATTTGATATAGTTGCACCATGATCTTTAAATATGTTTGATCTCATGTTGTTGAAGAGAGAGACGGGTAGTCATCTCCGGCTTGTTGTAATCTGTGGAAGCTCATATGGAGCTTTGAGGCTAAGGTATTTACCTCAAGATAGTGATTATATCACTTATCATGATATCCTAGTTTTTCGGTATTGGTATCACGATGGCAAACGTATTGTATCGGTCACAGTTCAGGTATGGGACTGTCTGTGTTCTCCGCTGGGGAGAGCCTCTGTTTGGGAACGTGTCGGTGATGGATCCGTAGGAGCGACCGACATCGGTAGGTCAGAGTGTCCGGGTCTTAGTGAGTAGAAGAGCACTTCTTGGCTAGCACCGGTAGCGTAAAAGTGTGGATATTCACCCATGTGACTCCCGGGTTGGGAAGTTTGCTGTCATGTGTGATGCCAATATTTTCCTTGTCCATTTCCGTTAACTTCCATTCCTTTGTTGTCTGCATGATATCTAGTTCCGACTGACACTTTGTTATTACTTTTTGTTTTCCGCAAATCTCTTGATCATCTATTGTTTCTTTGTTGTACTACTTGCGGAGTATGCTCCCATACTCACCCTTTCCATCTCCATTTTTTAGCAGAAGTGAGCACAATTTGGAGATGATGGCAAAGCGTAGTTCGTAGTACTACGGGAAGGGGAAATAATAATGTATTATGATTCGTGTAATATAAATGATATTGAATAAAATGATGTTTTAGCTTTATAAGTATGTTTATTTTGAGCCTTATGTGTTTATAATCGGAAGGTTATAAATATGTGGTGTTGTCACGACTAGGCCCTGTTTTGGGGCGTGCCAAATGTTCTAATCCAAAAAAATGTTGGAACTTTAAAATATTGAATCTGAAAATGTTCAAACATAGTACAGTTGTAAAAAAAAAATGTTCAAATTAAGAAAATGTTTAGATCTAAAAATGGTTCTAATCTAAAAAAAATGAACTTTAAAAATGTCGAACCCGAAAAATGTATAAATTTTAAAAATATTTATTTCTGAAAATTGTTCTAATCTAAGAAATGTTCAAACTTAAAAATGTTTAGATCTAAAAATTGTTCAAATATAAAAATAGTCAAATTAAAAAAAATTCAAAATTTAAAATTGTTTGGATTAAAAAAAAGAAAATTGTAATTTGAAAAAATTTCAAAAATTAAAAATGGTTCAGACTAAAAAAGTCCAAGAAAATTGAAAATTGATTTTTTTTAAACGTTAAGGTTCGAAATAAACTTCAGAAAACAGACAGAAACATAGGAAGAAAACCAAAGAAACTCGGCTAAATAGAAGAAAACCCGAGGAAATAACACACCGCCCTCGCTACATGGGCCGGCCTAGAAACAACTACCCCTGCGCGGACCGCCGAATCCCTCCCGCTATAAGCACGCCGAATCCCTCCCGCTATAAGCAGAGAATAGGAATTGCCACTTTAGGCCAGTTTTTACTTTTTTAGGCGCGGGCGTGTCTCTAAGTTTTCTAGACGCGCGAAAATATACAGTAAGAAGCGCTTTGCCAGGCGTGCTAAAATAAAGCGTTAGAAATAACTTTTGCATACACATCGATTGAAAATAAGATCAAACATACTGCTAAAATATGTTTATAAAACTATGACAAGGACGACAATTGAACGGATACAATAGAAACATCAAATCGGAGAAGTCGAAGTCCGATTCCGACAACTCTGATGGTTTGGTCAAGATCAAGTCCAACCAACGGTCATCGTCATCGTCATCGATTGTCGATGGGCCGTGTCATTGCCTATTGGATGGTACCCCGGAGGAGAGATCCTCACGAAGTGGGGAAGAAGTAGGGGCCATGTTAGAGTATACGTACGGTTTAGATAATCTAGGATAGATATAGATCTCGTGTGTTGTCTTGCACTCCAGGATGATCTCTGTACTCCTATATATGCTCGTCCATGAGGCTCAGTAACACATCCATCATATTATGCATATCGCTCTATCGTTCTACATGGTATCAGAGCGGAACCAGCATACCACTACATGTTGTAGTATACAAGTCGTTGATATGATCTTCATGAAGGGACTCCTTCACAAATATCACAATCCTCAGAGTGGTACAACAGAAACATTGCAGGTCATAACACTCGAGATTATATTATAAACATAGTCTTAACAAGTTGATATTCTCACAGGTCGGATGAGAACACCTCAAGCTACTACTGAAGTACTCTTACAACTCAACATAAGATCAAACTAAGCTCAACAACTTATTTAGGTAAGCTACTACGCTGCTCGACTCTAAGATATCTAGGGTAAGACACTACTGCTCCGCCTCATTGTTGTCAGCTCCGTAGAATATTCCGTTGTCCACGCCTTCCACTCCTCCGGACAGATCAGGTTCCTCGTAGACCAGCTCGTAGTCTCCTTCTGGTGCTCCATCGTTGGCCTCCACTTCATTGTCACATTCTAGCAAGGGTGTCGAAATAAAGTGGGTACATAGGTACTCAGCAAGTTCAAAAGAGAAAAGGTGTTTGATGCACTAGCTACGACCATTGATCAGAAAATCTCAGGTCAATGGATGTTTCGAAAATATTTCTTCAAAAAGTTTATTTTATTCTGAAAACTATGGTCACCAGTCTTCACATGTTGACCAGAATTTCACGGAGTTCCTTTCCTACCGCGTTCGTAGTTCCCTTCCCGGAACAGGGAGTGACAGCCACAATTTGATAAACTCTACAGAGGTGCGTTACTTTTCCCATAAGAGAACTTATCCTTGATACCAACCGAGACGTGTTTCTCATCCACACTTCCTTGGTGTGGGGCTAGGTGTAAGATCCAAGCCAATCATTGCCTTCTCCACGACCCTGCATACCCACCCTTTTGTCCCACTCACATATCCCTGGTAGACATCTCCCGTTCATACGGCTTTACCCATAATATGCTATGGACAATCCATCATAGACGGTAGAGCGCTCTCATCCACAAGGATGGGGATTTAAAGGGATTTTCCAACCTACTGTGGTGTTATCACAGCAACCAGCCAGGCTCTATCAAGTCCATTGATATGCAGAACGGAAAAGATACAGTTGACTTCCCTAGAGCCATTATAGATCTCATGGTTGACGCGAAATGCACGGCGCTAGAATCACTAGACGACATTGGTGATTAGTCCTATATTAGTAGAACCCTTGCAATGGAACCTCCACCATATCAACACATACCATGGTTCCATTGCCCACCACATAGTCATATTCATAATTGGAAAAGTAACATTTTATTTTCAATGCAGGAATGATAAGTATAGTACTTTTGTGGTAAATTGATATAAAATAATCAAGATGACATGAGCAAGGGTGAACTTGCCTGGTGACTGCGAGATAATGCAGTTCGATGTGTTGGATGGAACCTGGACCTCGGGTTATGTATGTCCGGTAAGGAAAATGTTATAAAATCCAAATGATGCATGCATGGGTGTATTATTTCATGTTGAAACCCTTACCCTGAAATATTTATTAAGATTGAGGTTTGAGTTAAGTATTTATGCCTTTGGCAGTAATTTATAAGTTATGTAAATCCTTTAACATGGTTTTCTTTTCTAAAAAGAAAAGGATTCAAGAGTAATGGAATTTTCCTTTGGAAAATATTTACTTCAAATAAAGAATTTTAAATAATAGAGTTTTCCTCTTTTTCAAAGATTAAAGACATTTTGGAATAGTAGAATATTTCCTTTTTGGAAAATATTAATCCTTTAAAAGAAAAGACTAACAAATATTTGAGTTCATTTGTAATTTTCCTTGATTTTTATATCAAAGGAAAATTGCAAATTTTAAATTCCAAGTTTATAATTAAATTCAAAAATTCCAAAAATTTGAACTTGTGTTGTTAATTCTATTTCTTATTTTATTCTGGTTAATAATTATTTTTAATACAATAATCCAATTTTTCTTGAATTTTAGAGGTATTTATAATTATTTGGAATTTTGTAAAGTCCAAGGGTTATTTAAAATGTAAAACGACTAAAATACCCCTAGCCCATTTGGCCAGCCCACTTGGTTAGCCCATTTGGGTCGAACGAAACCCGTTCGGTGGGATCCGACCGAGTTGGCCCACCCCACTCGTTCCTCTCTCTCTCCCTCTCGCGCAACCCTAACCCTTGGTGATTGTCGTGGCGATGGCGTCGCCGCCACGGTTGCCGCCATACTCTGGCCGTCTCCCATGGTACTAGGGCTTGCCGTTGAGCACGTTCGACGCAGCGCGTGATGGCGCTCACTTCCATCCGTGTCGATATGGTCTTCCCCTCCTCTGCTAGACGTGCGCGTGTTCGCCTGTGCCAGACACCGACGAGTTCATCGACGAACTCCGTCGATCTGCACCTCCTGGACACGCCCGCGTGTTCGCTGCCTCCTACGCTGGTGGTGCGTGGCTTGGCACCGGCCTGGCCGCGATTTGGCGCCTCCGTGGCTACCCTAGGCCATCGTGCTTCCATGGATGCCGCCATGGACATCGCCAGGTAACTCTACTACCCTTTTCTACCTCTCTCTACTCCATCTGCTCCATCTTCTCGAGCTCTGTCTACTGGATCCTCTGATGTGTATGTTGCTGCTGTGGTGCTTGTTGTGCTTGCTTGATGCTCTGTCTAAGCCTACCGGTGCTTTGCTCTTGCCTATCTATGCCTACTGATGCTATGATGTTGCATGTTCAATTCGTACTGGTCAATTGTGCTAGGATTTCCCTATCTGTTCATGTCCTTGTGCTGCTCAATTGCTTACTGGTGCTTGTGTGAATCTTATCCTAGCTGTTTATGCTTAGGTGCTACACAAATGCTTGATGTTTCCCTTTGTATTAACAGAAGCTAGCATTACTAACACTTGTGGTGTCAGTGATGCTCTCCTGTGCCCTGTGTATGTTGATCCATTTGGATCAATACATGCTTGTGGTGCTTTTCTGTGCCTTGTGCTTGATCTAATTGATCCATTTGATCAACATATGCTAGTGGCTAGGTTACAGGGTTATTTCTTGGCTAATTGGTGTGCTTGTCCTAGCTACTGCTATGGTTTATACTTGCTCTAGCTGCTGCTCATGTGTGTGTGTGCTGCAGTTGCTATCCATAGCACATTGGACAAAATCCAATGGCTAGGAGGTCAAGCTACTGGTTGCCTCTCAGTGATGCTATTGCTTGTTAATGGATGGATTTGTTTGTATTCATGCCTTGGTGGATTATTTATATATGAACTGCTTATGCAGTGTTGATTATATCCATTCATTTGTATGAAATGATATCTCCATGATCAATTTTTTTTTTGACACCTTTACCGTAGGGGAAACCCCTACGGTGTAATTTTCTATATATATGGCAAAAGAAACTGTACAAGGACTAAAAGTCCCAAAGTTTTAAACAGATTACATCACGGTGGGAAAAAAAGAAAAGGGAAATACATAAAAACTAGGATGGAATAGACAACAACCAGTCAATAAGTGGTTGAACTGAAGTCGCCTTAATTCCGAACTTATGAACCCAAAGATCGCTACGAAAACTCCTTCTCCACCGAACAAAAGAAGGCTGGGATTGATTGGAATATGAGCTCATTCCTAATCTTCCAAATGTTCCAAGATACACAAGCCACCACCTCCAAAAAACAAGGACCTTGAAAGGTAGACTTAGCTAGGAGAAACATATCCGAAAAAGTTAAGTTTGTCGCCCACTGAATATTCACCGTATTCCAGCAATTGATCGCAAACTCACACTCAAAGAACGAGATGATTCCTTGTCTCAATATGTGCGGTATTGCAAAGAACACAAGCCGGACCCGTGTCCACATTCCAATTCTTACGGATCATAATATGTCGGGTGTTCGGCCGATCATGCATCAACGAGCCAAAGGAAGACCTTAAGTTTAGGCAAAGCCTTAGAAGACCAAATTGCACTAAGCGCTTCATCCACGAGGAACTTGCCCAAATAAGAAATTATAGTAGGCTGGACGGAGTGTATTTGTCTCCCCACACAAAGACCCTCCGATCCACCACAGACATCATCAATGGTAGTTGCTTGCACAATCTGGCTCACTTCCTGGAGTTCTTGGAACGCCTCAACAGAGAGTGGTAGTGAGAAGCAAGAGCTAATATCATCATTTGAAGCTAACGACGCCACGGAGACATCTTCATCTAGTGCATATGAGAAAAGGCGTGGGTATTTATCACAAAGAATCTCCCCATTGGCCCAAAAATCCTTCCAGAATAAAACCGAGGAACCATTTCCAATTTTGCACCTGAGAAATGCTCCTATATTCATCCACCAAACTGAAGATATCCTTCCACCAAAATGATCCTCTCCGAGATTTAGTATGTGGTACACTGTCCCCGTATAAAGACCATACTAATTTGACCCAAGGGACATCTGCTCGAGAATAAAATTTGTTCAACTGTTTCATAAGCAGCGCTTTATTTTGAAGCTCAAGATTTAACACACCTAGGCCCCCATGCTTCTTGGGGCGGCAAACCAGGGACCAGGCTGCCAACGCATTCACCGACGAGGAATCTTCATCCTTGGCCCAAAGACAATGTCTTTGTGCTCTATTACAAATGTTAATCACCGTTTTCTGAATTTTAAGAGATGACATATAAAAGGAAGGTAAGGTTGAAAGCACTGATCTTACAAACTCCAGACGTCCACCATAGCCAAGAAAGCGGGCGCTCGCATTTAGCCTCCTTTCCACCAAACCAACCAGAGGTGAAAGATCCTGGATAGTAGGTTTAGTCACACCCAAAGGGAGCCCAAGATATGTGAATGGTAATTGACCAACCGCACATCCAAAAGTAGCAGCAAGAGAGTGCAAATGTTCCTCAGAAACCTTGATGGGGATCAGACAAGATTTGGCATAATTCACACGCAAACCAGTAGCTTGAGCGAAATCCTCTAACAACAATCTGAGAGCAGTTAACTGAGTTGGACAAGCTTGAAGAATTAGAAGAGTATCGTCCGCATATTGTACAATAGGAAAATCAGAATTTGGGATATTGAGAGGTGCCAAAAGGGTCCCAGAATGAAACAACTCATTAACCATGGCTTGCAAAAGCTCAGACACTCCCACAAATAGTAAAGGAGAGAGTGGGTCGCCTTGTCGAACACCTCTTCTACAAAAGAATTTCTTTCCCGGCACCCCATTTAAGAGAACCTCCGAAGTGCCCGTGGACATTAACATATTTAACCAAGTTAACCATCTTTCATCACAACCAAAGGAGGCAAACACTTTCAGAATGGCTGCATGTTCAACAGTGTCAAATGCTTTAGCAAAGTCCAATTTCAGAATCACTGTTTCAATATCCCCTTGTTTGCATTGGTGAATGTACTCGTATGCCCAGCCAACACAATCCTGGATATTCCTAGCTTGTAAGAAACCATACTGATTGACATGGACTAGCTTAAGAATTACCTCTTGCAACCTATTGGCAAGGATTTTGGTGATAAGTTTGAGACAAATGTTGAGCAAAGAAATAGGTCTAAAATCATTAGGGCCCTCGGGAGAAAGACACTTCGGAATCAACGTGATAAAAGAATCATTAATGCTCTGAAGATTCACAGTACAGTCCCAAAACTCCTGACAGAGGCGATAAAAATCATATTTAACCACCGGCCAACATACCTTCAGAAAGAGACCAGAGAATCCATCAGGTCCAGGTGACCTATCACTAGGCATATGAGCCACCACTTGATCAATTTCATCATGAGAAAAAGGTCTGGACAGAACCTCCAAACCCGCAAGAGGAGTGAAGAACCGAGAGAAATCAAAGGTGGATGAAATTGGAAGAGAAACACCAAGTCTTTCCCTGAACGCATTCCATAATAAACCAGCTTTCTCATGGTGTTCAACCGCAATAGAACCATCCTCCCTTGTAAGAGACGAGATGGTATTTTTTCTGAACCGAATAGTTGCCATGGAATGAAAGAAGGAAGTATTTTCATCACCTAAACGGGCCCATCGAGCAGTACATCGCTTCTTCCAGTAGTCCTGCTTACAAAGCAAGAGATGTTGCAATCTGTTTTTCACAATGTTCCGAAAATTCCATTCAGAAATATGCAGAACTCTTTGTTCCTCTAGATTATCCATCCTCAGAATAACACTATTGCAATTAGAGATCAGACCATCTAAAACCTTGAAGCTGGCACTCCACTTTTTTAGTCCTTTTCTCAGTAATTTCAGTTTAGCGGACAAACATTTAGCCCCATCACCCGGACAATGGATGTTCCAAATAGTTTCAACCACCTCAAGAAAGCCAGGCAATCTAGTCCAATAATTCTCGAAGCGGAAGACAGCAGCTTTCGGTATAGAAGTCCCAATAGAGACCACACAGGGAACATGATCTGAAGTTGGGCGAGCTAAAGATGTAACCACAGAATTTGGAAATTTAAGTGTCCAAGCCGTCGACGTAAAGAACCAATCCAGCTGCACAAGCAAAGGATCTGCTTGCATATTACTCCAAGTGTAAGAGCGTCCTTTGATTGGCAGTTCAATAAGACCCAGATAACTTATGATTTCATTAAAAGTTGCAATATCGGACATATTGGCACCAGAACGATTTCTATTTTCAACGAAACGATAAAAGTTGAAATCCCCTAACAATAACCACAATGCATCATCAGCAATATCCAGCGAAAACAACCAAGCCACAAAGTTTTGCCGAGCCACTCCATCACATGGCCCATAAACATTCACCACTGTAAAGATCTCTGAAGAAATGAGAGATGTAAAAGAAACAGCTAAGCCAAAAGTTTCTTCCAAAACGACCTGTCCAGAGAACATGGAACTAATCCAGAGAACCAACAACCCGCCTGATGCCCCCTCCGAAGGAATGAAAGCAAAGGCATCAAAACGCTTTGGTGCAAATTTTTTAATAAAGCTGACATCAAAATCTCCTCTTTTCGTCTCTTGCAAACATACAATGGAAGCATTACTTTCTTCTAGCTTATAACGAATTAACGGCCATTTATCTGGGTCATTAATACCCCGAATGTTCCAACTTAAAACAAACCACAAACGATTCTGATTTAAAAGACCACGATTCATAGTTCGACAAACACACACAGAAGTTCTTTTAAGGAAATAACAGGAAAAGGCACACGACACTTAAAAAATAAGCCAGCGAAACTACTGAGGACGCGCCTGCATCAGACGCTCAACAGTAAGCTCATCGGGGCTTATCTGACAGTCTTCAATACCAATCCTTTGCATCTCAGCGATCTGAAGCACCTCGGGAGGGAAAGCCTTGGAAGCCTTGCGAAGCCCACGAGTATCCGCCAGCGCCTGATACTTGTACCCAGCATTATTGTGACGAGTGCAATACCGAACAGAAGACTTCACCTTAGGAGCTTCTTGAGATTTGCGAGGACGTCCAGGACGACGAGCAGCCGGTGCAGCAGCAGAGGAAGCTTCATTGTCAGAGTGAGAAACCAACTGATAGACATTATCCAAAGACAACCCAGATTCCAGGGAAAAGATTTCAGGAGGTTCCCAGATAAGCTCACCCACATCGTTCAGATACATGAAGCTGAAAGTATCTGCCCAGGTGCCCTTCACAGGATGTAGCATATTGTTCAAAGCAAAAAACTCTGCACGGTCAAGCATAGACACCCCTGACAGTAGCTTAAGCAGAGCAGCAAAAAGAAGGTTATCTCGAATATGAACACTCAAAGCTGGTTGTGGATCAAAATCATCAACGATCACCACCTCCTGGGCAGTCATATGAGCGTCAACATCATGTGTCAGGTAAACTGTCTTCTTATAAATGGCATTGGTGAGAAAGAATATCAGTGCCCGAAACATAGTATTCTCCATAATGCTAGTAAGCCGCTGATCAGACTGCAACACATGTTCTGGGACAACAAACAGCGATCTGACCCTTGAGGAGCTTTCACCAAGAGAAAACAAGGAAGGAGTACCCATGCTAGCTTCTACCTCAAGCTGAAAATTATCTCCCCCAGCACGCAGAAACATAATATTACCAGTAGCTCTGCCAGAAACCACATTATCCGCAGCTCCTTCCATCTCCAGCATAGGGGACCAAGCAGCAGGGTCATCAGAAATATTTCCATCCGGCACCACACCGTCCATCATGGACGGTCCATCATATTCAGTAATGGAACGAAGGCTCTCACCCTCATAAGGCCAGTTTCCCCATTCACCATCATCAACCTGAACCACTGGAGCAGCAGCTTCCCAGGGAATATCTGCATTTTGCTGTTGCCAAACTTGCATCTCAAAATGTTGTTGCTGAGCAGCATTCAGAAAAGGAAGCGTATACGGATGTGGTGAAGCATTCATCGGTGGCACAGGATCCTCATTGCCCACTACATCCGGATTAACATTCCTACCATGTAGCACATATACAGGTACAGACCAGGATCTACCCAACAAGCCAAAAATATTAGCAGCACGAGTGACAATCAGGCTGTAAGGAACCAGCCGCACAGACTTAATCAGTACCTTCACAAGAACTCTAGTCATATCAGCTCTAGGATTATGCCACAACTCCAATCTACCAAACAGGGATACTGCTTTGTTTACATAGTAATTAGTCTGGTAGTCCAAAGGAAAATTAAGCATCAACACCCAAGCCTCTCTCTCAAAAACAGGGGATCTCATATTGAACCCTTCATCATGACGAACAACAGAGAAAACATGAAAATCATCTCTATCCATGGCATGCGGTCCAGTAGCTATCAGATGATCTCTAATTTCTGGAGAAGCAAACCTAACAAGACCCACACCAATACTGTAAACCCTGCCCGTCACAGGAGCATTATGATCTCTAGCAAGAATATAGCAAACCTCATCCAAAGCCTCTTCTTTGTTGATGTCCTCCACTTCTGGGTTGACCATGATGATCGCGTATTCTTCATGTTGCAGAGGCGGATCCCCAACTACCATCAAGCTCCTCTGAAGGCGATCCACTGGACTAGCTTCAATGGTGACAGGACCAGGAAGAAAGCGGAACGGCCGAACCGGAAAGTTCGCCATGCTATCTTCCGCCGGCGGCAGCGGGGGCGGAGGTGGTGAGGGAGAGGGTGGTGAAGGTGGTGTGGGAGAGGGTGGTGGAGGCGGAGCGGGAGAGGGGGGCAACAGCGGTGGAAGTGAAGAGCTGACAGAGAAAAGAGGCGGAGCCACCTGCGTGTTGCAGCAAAAAGTGTCTGTCTCGGAAGGAGAAGTAACTAGAACGTTATTTTCAGTAAGCACCTGATTTACTTCCAAAACAGTATTCTTTACTCCCAAAGAAGAGGCAATATTAGGTAAGTCACCCAGGTCAGAGAAGGATGAATCGATGGCCTTAAACGCCGAATCAGATAAAGTTTGATCTTTTTTTATTCTCCAAACTTTCCTTCGCGGACAATGCTCAGCAGTATGATCTCCTTCCTTACAAACTTTGTAACGAAGAGTACAATTTCGGCCAATATGGCCCAATTCATAACAACAGCGACATCGAACCAAGGAGATACATTCTTGTTTGCCATGGCCCCAACAGAGACAATTGAAACAAAGGATTTCCGAATGAATCGTCCCAGGAGTCTGAAGGAGCTCCTCCAAAACCTCTTTCGGCGGCAGACCCCAGAGCCCCATGGCACACTGAATTTCAAAATCTGAATAGCCCGCCTGACGCTGATCTTTAATACATTCCAAATTCAGGCGCGTAAAATTAGGATCTGAGGCAAAACGAGATTGCCAATAACCAGGTTGCCGAAAATTCTTCCCAATAAAAGTGCGTGCCATAATGCCAGAATTATTAGGCCCAAGATTACCGTTATTGTCCAAAAAAGAACAAAGAACTTTACCGACAAAAAAGCTCTGCAAATCATGCACATGAGCCTGTTTCTCGGCTTCTGTACACGCTGTTGATTGATGATCCAAATTCTGAGACAAACTAGCATCTCTGCAGGGCACATTGAAACCGAATTTTGCCAATTCAGATGAGGAGGAACCATCAAACGCCTTAGTTTTCAAGAAATCCATCGGAGCAGACACTGCCAAATTATTATTAACCCGGGGCACCCATTTTTTAGAATTCTGCAATTTAGCCTTTCCCAAGCTAACCCAAGACGCATCAGCCCTAACATCTGATGGTTGCTCCAACGGATCAAAACACGAAGAATAACCATCTCCACGGAAAAGAGAGAAAAAACAGTGAAAATCCGGCCAGACTCTCTCCCGTAGGGAGTAGATAAAGTGACCCACTTTGTTCGAGGCGACTGAAAATCTGAATCTTTTGTCACTCAGCTTGATCACACGAAAACCAGAAGCCAATCCGCCCAAACAGCATTCCAGAGCAACAGCAACCGAATCCTCCGAGAGGGGAAAGGAGGCATAGGAGAAAGATACCACCAAGAAGAACTCCTTGGTTGACAGGGAAGGGGAGAAGTGAACCTGAGAACCAAAACGTCGACGCACCTGCGCAGCCACGGCTCGACCGGGCGAGAAATCCCAGAGCAGAAGCACATCCATGAGGACCGAGGAAGAAGATCTTCATGACCGCCTGTTAGAGGAGTTGGTGGAGGTGGGAGGGAGGAGGGAGGGAGAGAGGAGAGCCATTTCCGGATAGTGGGAGATAATTAAAGTCTGAATCCATTTCCGGATAGTGATGACTTATAAATTTGGTTTATTGGATGGATTGTGGTTGATGTGACCACAGTAGCCTTGCTACTACTTGGGTTGCTCTCACTGTTGGCTTAATTCTTGTTGGATACTCATCTTTGCTTGCACAGTAGGGAATCATACTTAATATGAATGCCACTGTGTTTGCCTGTGAAGAAATAAATGTATAATCTGATGGTTTCTTCGCTAGGATCTTGCTAGGTTGTATTTTTAGCTTCTAGTACCTATGTATCACTCTACTGGTTGCTATATGTGCATCTATGCTTGTCTGTTTGCACACGAATAGTATCTAGATGATATTGGGATCTAGCTGCTCCATTTCTGCCAGTTATCCTTGGTCAAAACCAAGTGATGATAACCCTCATGAGCATCTGCTCATGCTTATGCCTTGTGTCATGCTATGATATGGATTGGATCCATTGGATCCACTCCAGGTATATGTTAATAGCTCCTTACAACGCAGCCACGATGCGCAGCCATGGAACCGACGGCGGTGCACCTGCGCCAACCCCAGCTAGTCCTCGCCCGCAGCTCACCCCATCTTTCTCCTCCACAACACCTCCCAGTGCCGCCACGATGCGCAACCACACAGGACCGGCGGTGGCATGTCGGCGCTGGCCCTGGCCGGTCCTCGCCCGCAGCTCCTCCGCCATCCTCCGCAGCTTGCGCCCCTCCATCTCCTCCAAACACCAGCGGTGGCAGAGCCAACAAAGTCTCGACCAGCGGCATCAGCCGGCCAAGCTCGTCTCGGCCGCCGGCTCCAGCGGGGATAGGCTAAGGATGAGGGGACAACTTGATTGCTTTTCTTCTTCTCTGTTCAAGGACTTTTCTGCAAGCATGTCAGACCTAATTGTGAAATCTGCTATATATGTAAAACTTTACATGATTTCACAACTCATGTGCTGCTCCACCAAACCACCATCTCCACGCAACACGTCTCAGTAGACACGGGCTAACAAACACATGGCGGTTGCTTACCCCTCAGCTTCTATGTAGTCAGCAGGTTTCGGTTGAGATAGTAAATCTGTGATCACCCAACCTACCAAATAAACCCTATATATACTAACACCAATATTTTTTTGGGGTGAAATTGTGACCAGTTAAACGATTACGGACTCTCAACAAATATTCCATCTCATTTTATCTTCGATTTTAGGGTACCATATTCATCAATTGGTCTCCGAACTCCCGGATGGGCAACACCATTTGCTAGATCAAGATTTCACGAACATTTGCTTGTTCGATCTGTATCCTAACTAGCTACAACATTTAAACCTAAATCAATCTTTGAACAATCTCCTACGCAATATTAGTCACTAGCAGGCCACTAGCAAACAAATAGATATGAAAATAAAATTGAAATCTGGACATCCTCGATCGTAGCTTTCCCTCTTGTGATTCTGAAGGTCGTATGTTCTATTTCTGAAGTTGCAAGTGTTGTTGCGGGTTCCTCCCCCTTGATCCACGCAGCCTCTTCGTCGGCGCGTCCATTAGAGCACACGGTAGGGTAGGGCGCCATGTGAAGGCAGGCGAGGAAGCAGGGCGAGGCCCCGACTGCCGGGAGATGAGCAAGCAGGGGATGATGATCGAGCAGTGACGACGCGGGAAGGGGATTTGTGTAGAGGGCCGACCTCGACGGGTGGGGCGTGGCGGTGGGACTAGGAATATCGGGAAGGGAACGCTCGAGGAGTTGAGGTCGGGGGATTTTCACCAAACACATGACATGGTTGGGTCGCGGCTTGCGCGATACCTTTTTATTTCGCGCGATGCCAGCCGGGAATGGTTTTGTACTACTTCCATCCCAAAGCTTAAGGATTATATTATTTTTTAGAAAGTAAAACTATGTCAAGGTTGACTAAGCTTTTACAAAAAAAATGATTAACATGCAAAATACGAAAATAATATAATTAAAAAGATAGCGAAATATATTTTTGTATGGTATCTATAAAATATTGTATTTGTTGATATATTGTTCTAAAAGTTTGGTCAAACTTTACTTGGTTTAACTTTAAAAAAAGTCTTATGCTTTGGGATGGAGGTAAGTATATAATATGTAGGTATAATAAACAACTAGTGGCAAAGAAAGATCGATGCAACTTATGCTGCCACAATTAAAAGTAGCTCTCCTTCAATAGTACATATAATTCCTAATAAGTAATAAAGAAGTTCACCAGATACAAAAAACCATTACATCAACACACGATTCAGGTCTGGACATCAAAGGCAAGGGATGAGCAGGACACTTAGACGCGATCTCAATCCTCTGGAGATTGAAGGAGATCACCTTCATGGTTGTATGCCCCACTAGCTTGAACGTCAGTGCATAGCCGATCTGAAGTCGATGGGCTATAACAAACTCTGGCCACCCATCTTCAAGGATAGCCTTGCCATCATCGAGGGTCTTCATCATCACAGACCATAAACATGCACCATTAAACTTGAGAGTCATCACATAGGGGCTGGGAGTATGAAGGGATTATTTCCGAAAGCCTTCAGGGATCACAATTTTGTGCAGACAATCATAGGTCAGCACCTTTGCAAACCCCTGAGGAGTCTTTGGCATATTATTGATAATATTTCCAACCCTCAGTGCCGCCTTCCCTTTGCTACCAGTAGAAGCATTTGCATCTGCGGGATTCTTCCCAAGAACCGCCCCCCGTGGAAGCAAATTCTCTCCTGATCCATCCAGAAGCTTCGCCCTTTTGTCTTATGGGCACTGCAAAAATAAAACATGCACGTATAAAATAAAACACGCATGTACACATAACTCCTAGAGATATTCAATCTGATCCAGCATAATCGGTCATAATCACGGGCCAAAATGATCTACTACCTCTATTCATAAAATACTCCATCCCTCCCATGGAATTTGTCAGAAGTTTGACAAATTTCATACCATTTTCGTGGGACGGAGGGGCTATAAGATGTTTTAGACACTTCGAAATGAACTACTCTGTAGATCGTAGATACACACTATATATAGTGAGTACGCACTAAAAATTGATTACATACATACAAAAATAGATAAATCTACTACAATACTAAAAGCTATTCCAAAATCTGATTGAAGTTTGAATCAATGCAAGATCTGGCATATGAATTGTATCTTAGTTCAAATTTTTGAGTTTATACATATATATATTTATCAGCTTCTTAGCCCGATCAAATTGATATCTTTGTTACTCCCTCCGTTCACTAATATAAGATGTTTCAGTACTCCTTAATATACATAAATAGTTCATCCAAAGCTTTTTCTGAGAACTTACATCCATTGATGCCGCCGGTCGCCTGGCTCGAAGTCGCGCGCCGCCGCCTTCTAGGAAGTAGTCGTGCCTAATGCCGAGCGTGGTAGCTGTGAGAAAAGAGTAGTATACGCCGACGTGATGTGATGTTGAGCCAGTTTGCGTGAGGTAGGCGGAAAAGTATAAAAGAAGATAGATCGATGAGGTCGAAGGTGCTGGGTAGTGGGCAGTTGGGCACGCATTTTAGTGAGAGGAGTAAAGTCATTATAACTACTACGTCCATACGAGCTTACAGAGGTATTACACGATTCGAGAAAAAACTTTGACTACAAATTTGGTCAATAAAATGTTATAAATATTAATACGATTGGATTAATATTGAAAAGAAGTTTTCAATACTCACTCCGATCCAAATTACTCCACTTTTTCTAAATATACGGATGCATCTAGTCAACAGACGTATATATATGGGCACATCCGTATATATATGATATGAATGGATGTGAACAGACACATAATTGTAATAACAAGAATTTACAAAATTAGTTGTTTGTTTCATTGGAATAGAAAATACACACCAGAATCCCTAAAACAACAATCAAATTATTATTGTTAAAATAATTGTAAACACAAAATTAGGTCATCACCATGCAATTTATATTAAGACCTTTGTATCGTTCTTTGTGCATAGGATTATAAAAGAGAGATTTGAGGGGCTCTTTGATTTATAGGATTTACGTACATAGGAACTAGGGTTTATGGTTTAGGGTTTTAGGGGCTCCTTCGATTCATATCTTTTCCCTCTGACATTCCTCAAAAACAAAATCAACTGGGTTCCATATTTGATTTCTGGATTTTGGAACTAGTTCCATACATTGTAGAGGTAGTTCCAAAACCAGAAAACAGGGAACCGGAGCAATTAGGTGCTCCGATGCCAAATTTCACTTTTGACATTTGGAACTAATTCCCTACATTGTGAGAGTAGTTCCATATTGGCTTTATGTGTTGTTTTATCTTGATGGCGGGACCCATGTTATAAATATTTGGAACCACTACATTGGGGAGCTCTTGCCATATTTCACACCAAAGCCAGATTCACCACTGTGTCAGATTTGGCAATACTCCAAATCAAAGAGGCCTAACAAAGCGAGGAAAACAACAAAAACGGAGCCCTCGACTGGGATGCACTCGCACGTCCATGGCCCCATAGCCCCTCGAGGCATGGAAACTCTAATGGTGGTGGGGGCATGGGTCCGGTGTGGGGTTTTGTGTCTGTGGTGGGGAAACCCTATTGGTGAGCTAGAGCGGTGGTGGAGAAAATGTCTTCCTCTCCTCTCTCGGTCGGTTGACATGACAATACAGTTTTCTGCTGCAACCTGCTAATTAAGCTGCTGGGACGCGGCTATAGAGACCTACTCCTACACATTCTAGTCAGGTCAGTGCTCACCGGCCCTGCTATATTGCTGGAAAATGGAGACATGAGTATTATGTGATTTCTGTACCTATAGTTTTCGCTTTACTAGTAGTTTTTATTACTCCTAAATGTTTTGTCAAACTTCACTTTGGTTGAATTCTAAAAAAGGTAATTACTGGAACGAAGGTACTCCCTCCGATCCAATTTAGTTGACTCCACCTTGTTAGATACGCATGCAGTTTAGAAAACTAACTAGGTACATACAAATCTAGGCATATTTGAATCAACAATCGGAGTGTTATCTGTTAGCTAGCGCTAAGTAATGAAGGTTTTTGGGTTTTCCATCGGCCGGGGCTAGCTGACCCAGAGACCCTCAATGCAGCTGGATCCGATCGTTCCTTGAATCTTCCAACACAAGCCTAGCCTGATCCCTCCGGGCCATATTACATGTCACAGATCTACGGCAATATTATTCTATACAGGTGGAAGGATGAGTGCTTGTTGGTTTTGGAGTGTAGTTGCGTGGTGCTATTGATAGCTCGCGCAAGCCGAGCTCTTGGGAATATAATAACGACAGGCGCGGAAGCGGGGCATGGATTTTCTTCTGCTGCACTCGAGATATCGGTGAATTTAGGGCCTGCTCTCCTGCCACTCCACTACCGGACGGACAAAAGGAGAGAGAGAGATGGACGATAGAGGGTGCGCAGAAGAGTTGGTAGAGGTGTACTGACAAGAGTACTGCGGATCTTCTACTTTGCTCAGTGCGTGAGCAAGCTCCCGCTTATCCAGTGGAAGTCTGTATTGAAAAGGACAGTCAACTTCACCCAAAAAGGCGATGCATGTCTCCCGCTTCACCCCAAAGGTCACGCTCTGCCTAGATCTCTCCACTTATTTTTTTCTTTTCATTTCATTTCTTCAGTTCTCTTCTCTTCTCTTCTATTGAACCAGATTTTCCATGAACGAACGTTCCAGCTGGCTTCAATATTTGCATTCGTATATATATACTCTAGATTTGCATGCAATGCCCACTTCAGGACCTAGATTTGCATGATAGGAAAAACACACGATTATTACACAAAGACCTAGATTTGCATGCAATGTCATGCTTGTCCACTTCAATCCTACATGAATTCATATGAACCAATGACTTTTTTTACTATTCAAACTAGCAGAGCCATACATCATATATGGAATTTCTTTTGTAGCATTTTCATCCTTAATAAGAGCCATTGATCTTTGATCCATATACACAGTATGATAGTTGACTCCACTTATTAGATACGCATGAAGTTTAGTAAATTAACTAGGTACATACGAATCTAGGCAAAGTTGAATGAACTAATAATGCGAATTGGAGTGTTGTAAGGGTACATTGCCCCTATGTGTGGTTTTGGTAATTAATGACAACCCCTATGGACTAATGTTTTCATTGAGTTTATATGAAGGAATATTTCATAGGTACTACTTGTATTCCATGTGTTGGATTCAAGTATGGATGCCATGTAAATAAAGATACATCTTGTGTATTGGCATCTAGATCATCGATTCGAAGATATATATGTTATATGATAAAGAAGAAGAAATGAAGATGGAGTTCTTATGTGGAACTCAATATTATCCATGCTCTATCTTAAGTGAGTATGAGAAGATACAAGGTTGAGATTAGGCAAGTTCAAGATGATCATCTTGAGTGGATCACATGCTTGAAGCTTGCCGTCCATTTGGTGATAATGGACATGTAAAGATGTGCATCAATGAAGCTTTCCCATCATAGTGTATGGGGGAGCATTTTTGAGTCTTCACGAAGTAACGATGATCAAGTAAGGCATTCCGGCTTGAGTAGAGCTTGAAGAGTTATCATCAAGATCAAGCGGGGTGCGCAAGGCAAAGGTATGACCTTGATAGGTTTTCCTTTTACCGGTCTCAAGGTGGTTGATGGGAGACCAGATTATAGGATCGATAGCCGCACTATCAAGAGGGGCTTTCGGTTGAGTAACTTGATCACATCGTCTTAGGGAGCTCAATCCTTTGCATACTTTGCATATCCCTATTGCTTCTTGGTGTTTCTCTGTGAGAGGTTCTTGAGCTTGTTGCTAGCTTTACAACAAGCCCTAGTTCATCGAAAACGGAATCCGCATGCATCTTCTATTGTGTTTTCGAGTTTGGACGTCTTCACCGTTTCTTGACGGTGGGAGACTCCCTCTCTAAAATCATCTAAAATGTTCTGTGAGGAGTCTCCATATTTCCAACAAAATTGGTTTCATGTCAATTAAAATCATCTAAAATGTTTTTGTTGGGGTTCTATTCGTCGTTATCTTTCCAACAAAATTGGTTTCATGTCAATTGTTGTTCGGGAGCATTTGTTATTAAAGAAAAAGGGAAAAGGATAAAAAGGAAAAGAAAAGGGGAGGTGCAGCCGGCCGGCCGACCGGTCTGCCGGCCCATCCGGCCGAGACCGGCCCGGGCGCTCGTGCCAGCCGGGCGGCGTCCCGTGGGCCGAGCAGCTCCATTCGGCCTAGGAGCCGGCAGCCAACCGGGCCACCCGGCGCCTACCCCGGCCCGACCGGGCACAGCGCCGGCTGGGCCTCACTCGCCCCCGCGCGGCCCACTCGCTGGCTCGCCCCCGCGCGGTCGTTTTCCTCTCCACCGCGCGCCTGCGCCCCGCCTGGCTGGCAGGCCGGCCCGACCGGACAGGCCACCGGCCTCCTCAGCGCCAAATCCGGTCGGCCGGCTAGGCCATTTTTCGGGCCGTTTTTCCTACGATTTTAACAGTTCTTTTTCCCCAACGGTTTTATTTGCTCCCTAGCTATAAATAGCCCTTCTTCCACCTTGAGCAAGTTAGTTCTTCCAATTCTCTCTCCTCCATTGTTGACTTTGAAGAACTTGCTCTCTCTCTCTCTCTCTCTTCCCTCCCATGATTCTTGCTCATTCTTGAGGGATCTAAGAGAGGAGATCCAGATCTACAACCTCCACCAATCCATTTCTCCTCTAAGTGAGGGGAACTCTTGGGATCTAGATCTTGGAGTCATTTGTTGATTTTCTCCATTGTTCTTCCTCTCCAATCTGATCCTAGCATTTGTTGCCTGGGTGGGATATGAATGTGAAGGACTTGAACACCTCTAGTGTTCTTGATTTGCATCATTGCATAGTGTTGAGTTGTCCACCACGATTAGTTCGAGTGACAGACCGTGAGCTTGTTACTCTTGGAGGGAGACCTCCTAGTTGGCTTGGTTGTTGTCCCGGTGATCTCTTCGTGGAAGATTGTGAAGGGGGCTGGGCTTCTCCTTCGTGGAGCTTGTGAAGTGGTTGTGGAGCTTTCCATCTCCGGAGTGGAGGAAAAGCTAACCATAAGGAAAGGGTCATTATCCTTCGTGGGCGTGGCTCGGAGAATAGGGTGAGCCTTCGTGGCGCGGGGAATCCTTCGTGGGACCTCCACTCCTCCAAACGTGACGTACCTTTTTGCAAAGGAAGGGAACACGGGAATACATCCTCGTCTCCGCGTGCCTCGGTTATTTCTATACCCGAGCTCTCTTTCCTTGTGATAGCCATCGTGCTTGAAGTACATATATCTTGCTATCATTTGTGCTACATATATCTTGTGCCTATCTTTCTTAGCTCTAGTTGCTATTGTTACACTTAGTTGAGCTTAGCATATTTAGGGTTTGTGCTTGTAAACTAAACGTTAGTTTAAATTCTGCATTCTTACAAGACAAATCTGCAAGAGTTTTTAATTGCCTATTCACCCCCTCTAGGCGACATCTCGATCTTTCAAGTGTTATCTGTTAGCTAGCGCTAAGTAACGAAGGTTTTTGGGTTTTCCACCTGCCGGGGCCAGCTCACCCAGACCCTCTATGCAGATCGATCCGATCCTTCCGTGAATCTTCCAACACAAGCCTAGCCTGACCCCTCCGGTCCATATTACACATCACAGGTCTTGAAAAAATTGTTCCAGATGTACGACAAATATTATTCTATATACATGTGAAAGGATGAGTGCTTGTTGGTTTTGAAGTGTAGTTAGGATGGCGCTATTAATAGCTCGCGTAGGCGGTGTCAGTGCAAACTTGTACTCACATGGACAGTCGATCTCTCCACTTTTTTTCTTCTTCTCTTCTCTTGATCCAGATTTTTCATGAACGAACGTTCCAACTAGCTTCGATATGTGTATTCGTATATACTCTAGATTTGCATGCAATGCCCACTTCAATACCTATATTTAGATGATAGGAAAAACGCATGATTATTACACAAGATCTAGATTTGCATGCAATACCCACTTCAATATATATATATATCAAAAATTATCTGATGCAAAGGAGGGTAGCTACACACCTCTACTTAAATCAACACGTGTCTAACACCGTTTGGTACCACTAACGCCAAGTTGGAGACTAGGCCTGTGGTTGCACGATAAGTGCTCTCACACGATTCCATCTCTGGTATCACTTTTTCTTCCTTTCTTTATTCTCTCTCTTCGTAAATGCCTTTGCTTTTCTATAGGTGAGGCACAAAAATGGATTCCCTTATCCTGTTTTGTACCTCTCTCTGTTGGAGATATGCCCAAGAGGCAATAATAAATGGTTATTATATATCTTTGTGTTTATGATAATGTTTACATACCATGCTATAATTGTATTAACCGAAACATTGATACATGTGTGTTATGTGAACAACAAGGAGTCCCTAGTAAGCCTCTTGTATAACTAGCTTGTTGATTAATAGATGATTATGGTTTCGTGATCATGAACATTGAATGTTATTAATAACAAGGTTATGTCATTATATGAATGATGTAATGGACACACCCAATTAAGCGTAGCATAAGATCACGTCATTAAGTTATTTGCTATAAGCTTTCGATACATAGTTACCTAGTCCTTTCGACCATGAGATCATATAAATCACTTATACCGGAAAGGTACTTTGATTACATCAAACGCCACTTGCGTAAATGGGTGGTTATAAAGGTGGGATTAAGTATCCGGAAAGTATGAGTTGAGGCATATGGATCAACAGTGGGATTTGTCCATCCCGATGACGGATAGATATACTCTGGGCCCTCTCGTTGGAATGTCGTCTAAATTAGCTTGCAAGCATATGAATGGTTCATAAGAGACCACATACCACGGTACGAGTAAAGAGTACTTGTCATGAGATGAGGTTGAACGAGGTATAGAGATACCGATGATCAAACCTCGGACAAGTAAAATATCGCGTGACAAAGGGAATCGGTATCATATGTAAATGGTTCAGTCGATCACTAAAGTCATCATTGAATATGTGGGAGCCATAATGGATCTCCAGATCCCGCTATTGGTTATTGGTCAGAGAGAGGTCTCAACCATGTCTACATAGTTCGCGAACCGTAGGGTGACACACTTAAGGTTTGATGTCGTTTAAGTAGATATGGAATTTGGAATGGAGTTCGAAGTTTTGTTCGGAGTCTCGGATGGGATCCAGTACATCACGAGGAGGTCCGGAATGGTCCGGAGAATAAGATTCATATATAGGAAGTCATTTTCTAGGTTTGAAAATGATCCGGTATTTTTCTGGAAGGTTCTAGAAGGTTCTAGAAGAGTCTGGAAGAAATCAACATGGAAGGTGGAGTCCCAGAGGGACTCCACCCACCTTGGCCGGCCAGCCTAAGGGAGGAGGAGTCCCAAGTGGACTCCCCATGGTGGCCGGCCACCCCACCAAGGAAAGGGGGGAGTCCCACTCCCCCTAGGTTTGGTCATATGGAAGGTTTATGTTGGGGTCTTATTCGGAGACTTTTGACCTAATCCTTGGGGCTTCCACCTATATAAAGAGGGGAGGGGAGGGGCTGGCCGGCTACACCAATGCTACCCTTGGCCGCAGCCCTAGATGGCCGGCGCCCAAGCCCCCTCTCCCCAAACCCTAGCTACCTCTCCTCCACATACAACTCGCGCATACGCTTAGGCGAAGCCCTGCCGGAGTTCTCCATCGACACCGCCACCACACCGTCGTGCTGCCGGGATTCCGAGGAGGATCTACTACTTCCGCTGCACGCTGGAACGGGGAGAAGGATGTCGTCATAACACCGAACGTGTGACCGAGTACGGAGGTGCTGCCCGATTGTGGCACCGTCAAGATCTTCTACGCGCTTTTGAAAGCGGCAAGTGATCGTCTACCGCAGCAACGAGAGCCTCCTCTTGTAGGCTTTGGAAATCTTCAAGGGTTAGTCTCGTTCATCCCCTCATTGCTCCCATCTTCTAGATTGCATCTTGGCTTGGATTGCGTTCTCGCGGTAGGAAATTTTTTGTTTTCTATGCTACGAATCCCTACAGTGGTATCAGAGCCGTGTCTATGCATAGATGGTTGCACGAGTAGAACACAATTGTTTTGTGGGCGTTGATGCTTTGTTGTCTTTAGTTCGAGTACTTTGCATCTTTGTGGCATGGTGGGATGAAGCGGTTCGGGCTAACTTTACATGACCGCGTTCATGAGACTTGCTCCACGTTCGACATGCAACTTGTATTGCATAAGTGGCTTTGAGGGTGTCATATCATATCACATATGAATTGCATGTGATGTTAATCCTTTATGCATCTTATTTTACTTAGAACGCGACGATAGCAGTATAAGATGATCGCTCACATTAATATCAAGATAATAAAGTGTTCTCCCCTCATATGCACCGTTGTAACAGTTCGTCGTTTTGAAGCATCTCGTGATGATCGGATGTGATAGACTCAACGTTCACATACAATGGGTGTAAGCAATGTTGCACACGCGGAATACTTGTGTTTGCTTGACGAGCCTAGCATGTACAGACATGGCCTCGGGACAACGGAAACCGAAAGGTTGAACACGAGTCATATGGATGATATGATCAACATGTTGATGTTCACCATTGAAGCTACATCATCTCACGTGATGATCGGTTTTGGTGTAGTGGATTTGGATCATGTACCACTTAACAACTATGAGGGATGTTGAATTAAGTGGGAGTTCATTAGTAATTATATTAAAACATGAACTAATTATCATAAACATAGTCTGAGTAGTATTTTGAATTAATTTTGTAGTATTGGCATCCGTTTTTTCTACCATGCGCTAGTCTTGTTATTGAGATAGAAATACTGTTAAAATATGACAAGAAACTTTACGGACTGGTACCGTATTGTTAAAGAATCAAGAAATGATTAAGTCCTATTGCAAACTTTTAGTAAACCTCACATTGTTGATTCAAAGAGCTATGGTTTCAATTAGTACCTAAAGTTATCTTGTCTCCGTGAAACTTGAAGTTCAAATCTGTTTGAAAATTAAGGAGCTAAAAATTTAGTTTTCAGAAATAATCAAGGTATGAGATATATATGATATCTAAGACCTTATTGCAAGATGATAGAATATAATCTGGTGAGACTACATAAACTCATAAGTTTTATGGGAATGTATGAAGGTTGAAGACGCCAGGCGTCACAATCCTCCAACTATTGGGACACTAACGATATTCGCATATCCATGAAGTGATCGCCCTTAGTATGCACCGTTGCTAAGACTCGTCGTTTCAAAGCATCACGTAATGATCGGGTGTGATAGATTCTACGTGTGCATACAATGGGTGCAAGCCAGATTTGCACATGCGAATACTAAGGTTAAAACTTTACGAGCCTAGCATGTACAGACATGGTCTCGGAAAGTCGTCATAATATGATGGATAAAATTATGAGTGAAATTGTTCATCATATTACAAAGTTACTAATAGTGAAATCTGGAACACTTGTCATATGATGATCAACTTCAAAGTAAGAACCTCAAGGTTATTGGTATTTGACCAACAAACCTAGAAGTTAATGATGTTGAAGTGTTTTTCTGAATAATGAGGAAAGCTAAACGAGAAACTACAAAAGATATTTTGGCAGAAAGAAAAGAAAAGACTAGAAAGTCTAGCACGGGTGTATATAAATGATATACATGTTATGGTTGTATTCCTAGTTTGGTCACACAATGAAATTCTTGGGTATTTGTACCATATTGGTTGGTATGAAGTGTCATACAAAACAACGCAATACAAGAATACAATGGCCTAAGTGACTGATAAGGAATATGGTAATAATGCACGTCTGGAACATAATAAAGTGTTATTATGTTTTTCATTGGCATTCTACCTAGCCCTTAGAATTTATAATAAAGAACTTAATAATTGTTATTTTGCTCTGGTCAAATAAAAACAATGAGTTGTTCAAATTATGACATTACTCCATATACGATGGATAAGTTATTATAAATCTTAATGGTGAATCACACATACATAATATCGACGCTAAAATGCCATAAGGCAAATGATTTGAATTCCACTTATTTGTGGAACCGCCATTTAGGTCATGTTAGAAAGGAAAGCATGAAGGAACTCCATGTAAATGGATTTTTGGAGTCATTTGATTTTTTGAATCGTTTGGCACTTGCAAATCTTTTCTAAAGAGAATGACTAAAATACCGTTCATAGGCCAAGAGTTGAACGGGCAACTAACTTAGTGGAAAAATACACGATGATGTATGTGGTTCACTGGGCATAGTTGTGTGCGGGAGATTCTTCTACTTCATGAAAACTTCCAACAATGAATTGAGTATATATATGAGGATATATTCGATAAGGAAGAAGTTTGAAACATTTGAATAGATTCAAATAAATTTCAGCATGAAGTGGAAATCATCGTAATAGAAAATTCAAATATCTATGATTGGATCATGGTGGAAATATTTGAATTACGAGTTTTAGCGAACATCTAAGAGAGTCATGAAATTGTTCTACAACTCACATTTCTTGGAGTATAATAATGATGATATAATATCCGAGAGATGTATCCAAACCTTGTTGGATTAATGATGAGATAAAATATTATGACGCCATTATATTTTTGTGGATTATGCTTTAGTGACTACCGCTTTTACACTAAATAGATCATCATCATGATCCGTAGAAATGACACCATACGAGTTATGGCATGGGTATGAATCCTAATAGTTTTTTCTTAAATTTTGGTATGCATAGCATAAGTAAATAAGTTTCAACCAAAATCGGATGAATGTCTTTGATGGTTATCCCAGAGAATTGATTGGGAATTCTTCCCACTATGGAGACAAAGACAAAAGTGTTTGTCAATGTTTCTTATTTCCAAGAAATTGTTTCTAACGAAGTATTTGAGTGGGAAGACAATAGAACTTGATAAGGTTTATGAACTTGAGCATAATGATCAAAGTAGCGCAGCATTGGAATTGGTTCCGGAAGCGGCCACGATGATCATGGCTCCCATGACTACAAAGTGTTCTAGCCATGGAGATCGAAGTACCTATTGAATCTTGTAGGTATGGTTTACTTTGTGATCAAATAAATGATTTGTGGACAAATGATTGTTTTTGAACAATGATAAACCAACTACATGCAAAGAAGTTATGATGGGCCACGACTCCGTTAAAATGGCTATACGCCATGAAATCCAAGATAGATGAATACTTTTTGAAAGTAAATGGATCTATAAAATTGATGGACTTGGATGAAATATCCTTGAAGAAGCTCGACTTGTCGAAAAGTTGTTTACGACAAAGTTCAAATAGTTGACTACGATAATATTAGATCTTCCGTAGCAATGCTTATAGTCTATGTGGATTATTCTAGTAATCACTAATGAGATATGCTAGTAGGATGGCAAAATACATTACTTATCAGAAGTGTGTATTAAAGGTGTATACAAGATACAACCAAGAGTTTTGCTAGTCCGTAGAATACTAGATAGGTATACGAACTTCAATTGGATGAAGTGAGTATCGCGGACTTGGAATCTTCACCGGATGAAATAGTCAAAGAGTTTTTTGATTTCATTAGAGACGATGAAGAGGATTGCATTTGCAAGAAATTAAGTGGGAGCGCTGAGACATATTTATAATACTTATGTAGATGACATATAGTTGGTTATAAATGATGTAATTATATACTTGATTAAAAGGTTTCATTGAAAATTAACTTCAATGAAAGGATATGGATCGAAACATATTTAGTGTCAAGATCTATGAAGATAGATTGAAACACATAAAAAGTTTAAGTCAAAGTACATAGAATGGATATTGAAGTAGTTCAATATAGAAATATTAAGAAAATGTTCTTGTCATGTGAAGGTTTAACAAGACTTGAGTGTATCTGACACTCGATGAGTAAAAACACATGAGTGATTTTAGATCATGAATAATATGTACAAAATCAGATATCTTGTGCTCTAAAAGTTAGGAGCATATACCAGAATGATTCATGTGATGAGTATTGGACAACAGTAAGAATATCCTTGAGTACTTTAGAAGAACCAAGGATATATATATATATAATTTTGTATGGAGAAATGACAAACAAATCGCTGTAAGGTGTTGCACCGATATTGGTTTTGTCACATATAAAATACAATTTAAATCTCAAATTTGACTAGGTGTTGTTTAAAAGGTAGCACAATGAGCTAGAAGTTTTCTATGCTAGATTTAGAAGAGTTCTAAATATTGTGACGGATTCTACAAACGAAAGGCAGAGTATGTCATTGTTTTGACAATGACTGAGGATGTTAAGTCAAAAGGTTCTTTGAAAACTTTGTGTAGTTCCGATAGTGTCAGAACTTTGAAGCTATATTGTGTATGACAATATTAGTGACATATTTTAGACCGCGGAATTAAGGTTCCACCAGAAGACCAAACATATTTAATGCCGACTCATTTGGAAATGAGTGATGCGTTGAGACGCAAATGAATTACAAAATACATACGTTTACGAGCGTGTCGGATCCGTTGACTAAAACCTCTCCCGTGAGCAAAACATGATAAAACACCGGAAGGCCAAGGTGTTATATCTTTACAAATGTAAACTAGATTATTGACTCTAGTGCAAGTGGGAGACTGTTGGAGATATGCCCAAGAGGCATTAATAAATGGTTATTATATATCTTTGTGTTTATGATAATGTTTACATACCATGCTATTATTGTATTAACCGAAACATTGATACATGTGTGTTATGTGAACAACAAGGAGTCCCTAGTAAGCCTCTTGTATAACTAGCTTGTTGATTAATAGATGATTATGGTTTCATGATCATGAACATTGAATGTTATTAATAACAAGGTTATGTCATTATATGAATGATGTAATGGACACACCCAATTAAGCGTAGCATAAGATCACGTCATTAAGTTATTTGCTATAAGCTTTCGATACATAGTTACCTAGTCCTTTCGACCATGAGATCATATAAATCACTTATACCGGAAAGGTACTTTGATTACATCAAACGCCCACTGCGTAAATGGGTGGTTATAAAGGTGGGATTAAGTATCCGGAAAGTATGAGTTGAGGCATATGGATCAACAGTGGGATTTGTCCATCCCGATGACGGATAGATATACTCTGGGCCCTCTCGTTGGAATGTCGTCTAAATTAGCTTGCAAGCATATGAATTGTTCATAAGAGACCACATACCACGGTACGAGTAAAGAGTACTTGTCATGAGACGAGGTTGAACGAGGTATAGAGATACCGATGATCAAACCTCGGACAAGTAAAATATCGCGTGACAAAGGGAATCGGTATCATATGTAAATGGTTCAGTCGATCACTAAAGTCATCGTTGAATATGTGGGAGCCATTATGGATCTCCGGATCCCACTATTGGTTATTGGTCGAGAGAGGTCTCAACCATGTCTACATAGTTCGCGAACCGTAGGGTGACACACTTAAGGTTTGATGTCGTTTAAGTAGATATGGAATTTGGAATGGAGTTCGAAGTTTTGTTCGGAGTCTCGGATGGGATCCAGGACATCACGAGGAGGTCCAGAATGGTCCGGAGAATAAGATTCATATATAGGAAGTCATTTTCTAGGTTTGAAAATGATCCGGTATTTTCTCTAGAAGGTTCTAGAAGAGTCCGGAAGAAATCAGCATGGAAGGTGGAGTCCCAGAGGGACTCCACCCACCTTGGCCGGCCAGCCTAAGGGAGGAGGAGTCCCAAGTGGACTCCTCCCCATGGTGGCCGGCAACCCCACCAAGGAAAGGGGGGAGTCCCACTCCCCCTAGGTTTGGTCATATGGAAGGTTTATGTTGGGGTCTTATTCGGAGACTTTTGACCTAATCCTTGGGGCTTCCACCTATATAAAGAGGGGAGGGGAGGGGCTGGCCGGCTACACCAATGCCACCCTTGGCCGCAGCCCTAGTTGGCCGGCGCCCAAGCCCCCTCTCCCCAAACCCTAGCACCTGTCCTCCACATACAACTCCCGCATACGCTTAGGCGAAGCCCTGCTGGAGTTCTCCATCGACACCGCCACCACGCCGTCGTGCTGTCGGGATTCCGAGGAGGATCTACTACTTCCGCTGCCCGCTGGAACGGGGAGAAGGACGTCGTCATCAACACCGAACGTGTGACCGAGTACGGAGGTGCTGCCCGATTGTGGCACCGTCAAGATCTTCTACGCGCTTTTGAAAGCGGCAAGTGATCGTCTACCGCAGCAACGAGAGCCTCCTCTTGTAGGCTTTGGAAATATTCAAGGGTTAGTCTCGTTCATCCCCTCGTTGCTCCCATCTTCTAGATTGCATCTTGGCTTGGATTGCGTTCTCGCGGTAGGAAATTTTTTGTTTTCTATGCTACGAATCCCTACACTCTCCAGTCCTCTTCCACTCTGTTATCACCAGATTTTAACCAAGTCCGGAGATGGGCCGTAATTAAATGGGCTTAGAGAATATGCGCAGAAAATATTCATGAATCAGCCTTGTATAAGAGTTTGGGCTAGATTGCCCGTGTATCTGTAAATTATAGTAGGTTACGTGTCGGTTAGAATTAAGAGATAGAGTTTAGCTCGTACACGGTTGGGTTTATTCCCAAGTTAGAAAGTCTACGGACTATAAATATGTATCTAGGGTTATTGAGAAAGGAGGACGATCACGTTCGCAACAAACCAATCTAGGCGCATCGCCACCCCTTGTTTCGAGGGTTTCTTCCGGGTAAGCGTCATGCTGCCTAGATCGCATCTTGCGATCTAGGCGATATCAAGTTTATTCGTTGTTCATGCGTTGCTCGTACTGAAGCCTTGTTGATGGTGAGCAACGCCGTTATCATAGATATGTTAGGGTTAGCATCGATATTATCTCGATATATTCGCTTAGTTATGCTATCCCTAGATATCTAGTTGCCTTTACACCTACTTTAGGTGTAAGGGCAGCACCTTGCTTAGTCTTTATCTAGTAGATTTGATCTGTTATGGTCGATCCTTGTTTCCCAAGGATTAGTTTGATATCTGCATAGTTAGGCCTTGCAAACGGGTTGAATGATCCAGTAGTGCGTAAGGTATAGTTTGCTGATCCTAGAGGGGATGTTCCGGGAATCAACTCTAGGTTGGTTTTTAGGCCTTGTCTAGGGCTAGTTTATTATTATCTTTCGTATCTGCCGGGCTCAACTACGTGTAGATGTTCCGGTTATGTGGTGAAAACCCTAGATCATCGTAGATCGTTTTAACTTAGTATTGATCAAGCAGGACCACCATGTTATCGTAGATCCAATACGAATCATGGGTGGATCGGCTCCCTGAGTCGATTCACAGGATAACCTGAGAGCCGATCGAGGCTCGTATTTAATGTTTACGTGTATGCCATGCAGGAAACTAGTCGGAGCAATCCATCACCTTCCTGACCAGGTATAGATCAGGTGGCACGCCCTTGCACCAACTCGGACGTGTGCCGGAGCATTGCGGGCCGTCACCCGAGGGACCAGGGGCCACCAGCAGTCCTGGGAGCCTCCCGGCTCTCCGTGTTGCCCGTCGCTGCTCGCCGGTGGGTTTTGGTGGTCAACACATTCTGGCACGCCCGGTGGGACCTTCTTCTACATCAACTGCATCAACATCTGCACCAGAGATGGCGGAAGACCCGATCACGTACGAAGATCCGGCGAAGAGCATAAGAAGAAGTATAATGAGCTTAAAGCTCTCTTCGAAGCCGACCTCATCGGCTCTTTCGAGAGGACCCGCACACATGGCATTAGGTGGAAAGGGTTCTCAGCTGAAGGCGCTCTCGATGAAGTGGATCTGTCTACTTCTTCAGAAGAACGCACCAGATCTCTGCGCCAGGAAATTAACTACATGGTGGCTCACTCTCTGCACCGCCATTCTGAGAGCCTGGTGAACGCTTTCGAGCGCGTTGCGCTTCGCGTGGTCCAGGAAATCATGAAGCATCAGTACTCTCCGTCAGGACCTACCCTAGGGACTCACCAAGGAGAAATACCGTTCCAGACCAGGCCGCAGCTGCCATTCGCGCTAGCAGCTCCAGAGCTGCCGGGTTCGCCGGCATACGTCGTCTACAAGATCGGAGGCGATCCTAGAGATTACCAGTTCCTGTATGAACCACCTAAGGAAATCCCGCACAGATACATGTGCACGTACGTGCCGGACTGCAATAACTTTGCGTGCACGAACCAGATTACAACAGGAGGGATTTCTGGAACAGCAGGAGGGATTTCTGGAGCAGATCCTGAGAAGCAGGCGTGGCTAGCTAAATATGCCACCGCAACGATTCATCAAAGCTCGGCCCCTGCAACTAACACCGTGGACCATATCAGTGTAATCTTGAGAGACCAGTTCGGCATGGTGCCAAAGAGGAGGGCAATCGGCTATTCCAAGCCGTACCCCAACGAGTATGATTTGATTCCCCTACCGCCCAAGTATCGGCTCCCTGAGTTCTCAAAGTTTAGTGGATCAGAAGGGTCTAGTTCAATTGAGCATGTAAGCCGATATTTGGCGCAGTTGGGCATGATTTCAGCATCAGACCAGTTACGTGTGAGGTTTTTTGCGCAATCTCTCACATGATTGGCTTTTGGGTGGTACACCTCGCTGCCACCAGATTCAATCCGGTCTTGGAAGCAGATGGAAGAGCAGTTCCACATGCAATATCACTCAGAAGCTTCCGAGGCTGGCATTGCCGATCTAGCACAAGTACGACAGAAGCGTGGAGAGACAGTATCGGAATACATTCAACGCTTCAGGACCGTCAGGAACCGATGTTATTCGGCTCGTTTGAATGAGAAAGAAGCAGTCGATCTGGCAGTGTTGGGTCTCGCGTCGCCGATCAAGGATATGGCTTTCCAAGCGGAATACACTTCACTGTCGCATATGGTTCAGAAACTATCATTGTATGAGCAGCGCCACCCAGAATTGTACCAGGACAAATTCAAACGCCCGGTAATCCTGGTTGAGATAGAAGAGGATGAAGACTCCGCAGGAGACCAGGAGGTAGCCGTGGTTGAATGGGCTCGGGGGGAAAACCCCGTGTCCTGCAAATGGGTTAAACCACAAGGTCCTGCAAAAGGGTTTGACTTCGACGTAAGCAAAGCTGAGCAGATTTTCGATCTCTTACTCAAGGAGAAGCAGCTGAAGTTACCCGAAGGCCATAAAATCCCTACGGTGCAAGAGATGAATGGAAGGCCATACTGCAAGTGCCATCACTCGTTCACCCATACCACCAGCGACTGCAAAGTGTTGCGTCAACAGATCCAAATGGCGATAGAACAAGGTCGTCTGATTTTCAGCCAGTATGCCATGAAAGTGGACACACAACCCTTTCCTACCGTCAACATGGTGGAGTACAACCACTCCGTGAGGCGCCAGCCAGATTTCTCGTTAAGTATTAACATGGCAGGGCCTGTATACCACTCTGGTAGGGATAAAGGAGAGAGCAGTCGCTCTCGTGGCAAGGAAAAAGAGGAGGCCGACCCACGCGACCGGCCCCGATGTGATGACAGGCGGTATGTCACAGAAGAACAAGTGAGGAATGTGCGGTACTGATACGTCTCCGACGTATCGATAATTTCTTATGTTCCATGCCACATTATTGATGATATCTACATGTTTTATGCATACTTTATGTCATATTTATGCAGTTTCTGGAACTAACATATTAACGAGATGCCGAAGAGCCAGTTCTTGTTTTCTGCTGTTTTTGGTTTCAGAAATCCTAGTAAGGAAATATTCTCGGAATTGGACGAAACTAACGCCCAGGGGCCTATTTTCACACGAAGCTTCCAGAAGACCGGAGAGCTAACGAAGTGGGGCCACGAGGTGGCGACACGCTAGGGCGGCGCGGCCCGGGCCTTGGCCGCGCCGACCTACTGTGTGGGCCCCTCGTGACGCCCCTTGACCTGCCCTTCCGCCTACAAATAGCCTTCGTCGCGAAACCCCAGTACCGAGAGCCACGATACGGAAAACCTTCCAGAGACGCCGCCGCCGCCAATCCCATCTCGGGGGATTCAGGAGATCGCCTCCGGCACCCTGCCGGAGAGGGGATTCATCTCCCGGAGGACTCTACGCCGCCATGGTCACCTCCGGAGTGATGAGTGAGTAGTCTACCCCTGGACTATGGGTCCATAGCAGTAGCTAGATGGTTGTCTTCTCCTTATGTGCTTCATTGTTGGATCTTGTGAGCTGCCGAACATGATCAAGATCATCTATCTGTAATGCTATATGTTGTGTTTGTTGGGATCCGATGAATAGAGAATACTATGTTATGTTGATTATCAATTTATATCTATGTGTTGTTTATGATCTTGCATGCTCTCCGTTATTAGTAGAGGCTCGGCCAAGTTGATGCTAGTAACTCCAAGAGGGAGTATTTATGCTCGATAGTGGGTTCATGTCTCCGTGAATGCGGGAGTGAGAGAAACCTCTAAGATTATGGATGTCTTTGTTGCCACTAGGGATAAAACATTGATGCTATGTCCGAGGATGTAGTTATTGATTACATTACGCACCATACTTAATGCAATTGTCTCGTTGTTAGCAACTTAATACTGGAAGGGGTTCGGATGATAACCTCGAAGGTGGACTTTTTAGGCATAGATGCATGCTGGATAGCGGTCTATGTACTTTGTCGTAATGCCCAATTAAATCTCACAATACTCATCATATCATGTATGTGCATGGTCATGCCCTCTCTATTTGTCAATTGCCCAACTGTAATTTGTTCACCCAACATGCTATTTATCTTATGGGAGAGACACCTCTAGTGAACTGTGGACCCCGGTCCATTCTTTACATCTGAAATACAATCTACTGCAATTGTTCTACTGTTCTCTGCGAACAATCATCATCCACACTATACATCTAATCCTTTGTTACGACAAGCCGGTGAGATTGACAACCTCACTTGTTTCGTTGGGGCAAAGTACTTTGGTTGTGTTGTGCGGGTTCCACGTTGGCGCCGGAATCCCTGGTGTTGCGCCGCACTACATCTCGCCGCCATCAACCTTCAACGTGCTTCTTGGCTCCTACTGGTTCGATAAACCTTGGTTTCATGCCGAGGAAAACTTGCCGCTGTACGCATCACACCTTCCTCTTGGGGTTCCCAACGGTCGCGTCTTGTACGCGTATCAAGACTGATTTTACGGCGCCGTTGCCGAGGAGATCAAGACACGCTGCAAGGGGAGTCTCCACATCCCAATCTCTTTACTTTGTTTTTGTCTTGCTTTATTTTATTTACTACTTTGTTTGCTGCACTAAATCAAAACACAAAAAAATTAGTTGCTAGTTTTACTTTATTTGCTATCTTGTTTGCTATATCAAAAACACAAAAAAATTAGTTACTTGCATTTGCTTTACTTGTTTCAACATGTTTCCTTTTAATTTTACTGTAAAAGACATACCTGTGGGACAAGGGTCTATAATTGGAAGAGATAATATAGAAGAATTTTTCACCCACATTAGTATGCATGAAGATCTTAAAGATATACCTCTTGCAAAAGCTGTCCCTACTTATGAAGATGCCTCTATTTGTTTGGTACGCATGATGGAAGATAGATTTATTAGTCTCAACCCCATGATACAACACATGTTTCTTACACTTTCTGATATGGAGAGGGGAGAGAAGAGAGAAGAGAGATTTTGTTCTAAAAGTCTTAGTGCGAGAATTTGCGGATATAGCTAAAGAAGCTAGAAAAGTTTTTAGTAAGCATGATAGGCTTGGTATGATCACCGATTTTAAAAGAATACTTGAAAAGATGGATATGGCTAGAATTAAGTATACTAATAATGTTAATAATGGTGGGGAGATTAAAGCACCAATACCATGTAAGCTCCTAGCAATGTATGAGGCACTAGAAAATAACTATGCTTGGCTTGTTCCTGAAAATTTGTTTGATGAGAGTAGCAAGCCCAAGACTAATGAAAAGGGAGCCGCTGAAACTTATGTATCCAATATACTATGCATGGTTGAGAAAACTCCACACCCCGCTGTAGATGCACCATCTTTTGACAACACTTGATACACACTTTCTGCGCCTAGCTGAAAGGCGTTAAAGAAAAGCGCTTATGGGAGACAACCCATGTTTTTACTACAGTACTTTGTTTTATATTTGAGTCTTGGAAGTTGTTTACTACTGTAGCAACCTCTCCTTATCTTAGTTTTGTGCCTTGTTGTGCCAAGTAAAGTCGTTGATAGTAAGGTTCATACTAGATTTGGATTACTGCGCAGAAACAGATTTCTTTGCTGTCATGAATCTGGGCCTAATTCTCTGTAGGTAACTCAGAAAATTATGCCAATTTACGTGAGTGATCCTCAGATATGTACGCAACTTTCATTCAATTTGATAATTTTCATTTGAGCAAGTCTGGTGCCTCAATAAAATTCGTCTTTACGAACTGTTCTATTTTGACAGATTCTGCCTTTTATTTCGCATTGCCTGTTTTGCTATGCTTGATGGATATTTCGATTCCATTGACTTTCAGTAGCTTTTTGAAATTTCCAGAAGTGTTAAGAATGATTATGTCACCTCTGAACATGTATATTTTGATTGTGCACTAACCCTCTTATGAGTTGTTTTGAGTTTGGTGTGGAGGAAGTTTTCAAGGATCAAGAGAGCGAGATGATACAACATGATCAAGGAGAGTGAAAGCTCTAAACTTGGGGATGCCCCGGTGGTTCACCCCTGCACATATCAAGAATACTCAAGCGTCTAAGCTTGGGGATGCCCAAGGCATCCCCTTCTTCATCGACAACATTATCAGGTTCCTCCCCTGAAACTATATTTTTATTCCGTCACATCTTATGTGCTTTGCTTGGAGCGTCGGTTTGTTTTTGTTTTTGTTTTGTTTGAATAAAATGGATCCTAGCATTCTTTGTGTGGGAGAGAGACACGCTCCACTGTTGCATATGGACAAATATGTCCTTAGGCTTTACTCATAATATTCATGGCGAAGTTTCTTCTTCGTTAAATTGTTATATGGTTGGAATTGGAAAATGATACATGTAGTAATTTGCTATAATGTCTTGGATAATGTGATACTTGGCAATTGTTGTGCTCATGCTTAAGCTCTTGCATCATATACTTTGCACCTATTAATGAAGAAATACATAGAGCATGCTAAAATTTGGTTTCCATATTTGGTCTCCCTAAAGTCTAGATAATTTCTAGTATTGAGTTTGAACAACAAGGAAGACGATGTAGAGTCTTATAATGTTTACAATATGTATTTTATGTGAGTTTTGCTACACCGCTTCATCCTTGTGTTTGTTTCAAATAGCCTTGCTAGCCTAAACCTTGTATCGAGAGGGAATACTTCTCATGCATCCAAAATACTTGAGCCAACCACTATGCCATTTATGTCCACCATACCTACCTACTACATGGTATTTCTCCGCCATTCCAAAGTAAATTGCTTGAGTGCTACCTTTAAATTTCTATCTCATGGGACAAATAGCCTAAAAACTATTGTGGTATTGAATATGTACTTATGCATTTTATTTCTTATAAGTTGCTTGTTGTGCGATAACCATGTTCCTGGGGACGCCATCAACTACTCTTTGTTGAATATCATGTGAGTTGCTATGCATGTCCGTCTTGTCTGAAGTAAGGGAGATTTACCACTTAATGGTTAGAGCATGCATATTGTTAGAGAAGAACATTGGGCCGCTAACTAAAGCCATGATTCATGGTGGAAGTTTCAGTTTTGGACATATATCCTCAATCTCATATGAGAAAATTAATTGTTGCTACATGCTTATGCATTAAAGAGGAGTCCATTATCTGTTGTCTATGTTGTCCCGGTATGGATGTCTAAGTTGAGAATAATCAATAGCGAGAAATCCAATGCGAGCTTTCTCCTTAGACCTTTGTACATGCGGCATAGAGGTACCCCTTTGTGACACTTGGTTAAAACATGTGCATTGCGATAATCCCGGTAATCCAAGCTAATTAGGACAAGGTGCGGGCACTATTAGTATACTATGCATGAGGCTTGCAACTTGTAAGATATAATTTACATAACACATATGCTTTATTACTACCGTGACAAAATTGTTTCTTGTTTTCAAAATCAAAGCTCTAGCACAAATATAGCAATCGATGCTTTCCTCTTCGAAGGACATTTCTTTTACTTTTATGTTGAGTCAGTTCACCTATTTCTCTCCACCTCAAGAAGCAAACACTTGTGTGAACTGTGCATTGATTCCTACATACTTGCATATTGCACTTGTTATATTACTTTACATTGACAATATCCATGAGATATACATGTTATAAGTTGAAAGCAACCGCTGAAACTTCATCTTCCTTTGTGTTGCTTCAATGCCTTTACTTTGAATTATTGCTTTATGAGTTAACTCTTATGCAAGACTTATTGATGCTTGTCTTGAAGTACTATTCATGAAAAGTCTTTGTTATATGATTCAGTTGTTTACTCATGTCATTTACATTGTTTGGATCGCTGCATTCATTACATATGCTTCCAATAGTATGATCGAGGTTATGATGGCATGTCACTCCAGAAATTATCTTTGTTATCGTTTACCTGCTCGGGACGAGCAGAAACTAAGCTTGGGGATGCTGATACGTCTCCGACGTATCGATAATTTCTTATGTTCCATGCCACATTATTGATGATATCTACATGTTTTATGCATACTTTATGTCATATTTATGCATTTTCTGGAACTAACCTATTAACGAGATGCCGAAGAGCCAGTTGCTGGTTTCTGTTGTTTTTGGTTTCAGAAATCCTAGTAAGGAAATATTCTCGGAATTGGACGAAACCAACGCCCAGGGGCCTATTTTCACACGAAGCTTCCAGAAGACCGGAGAGCTAACGAAGTGGGGCCACGAGGTGGCGACACGCTAGGGCGGCGCGGCCTGGGCCTTGGCCGCGCCGACCTACTGTGTGGGCCCCTCGTGACGCCCCTTGACCTTCCCTTCCGCCTACAAATAGCCTTCGTCGCGAAACCCCCGGTGCCGAGAGCCACGATACGGAAAACCTTCCAGAGACGCCGCCGCCGCCAATCCCATCTCGGGGGATTCAGGAGATCGCCTCCGGCACCGTGCCGGAGAGGGGATTCATCTCCCGGAGGACTCTACGCCGCCATGGTCGCCTCCAGAGTGATGAGTGAGTAGTCTACCCCTGGACTATGGGTCCATAGCAGTAGCTAGATGGTTGTATTCTCCTTATGTGCTTCATTGTTGGATCTTGTGAGCTGCCGAACATGATCAAGATCATCTATCTGTAATGCTATATGTTGTGTTTGTTGGGATCCGATGAATAGAGAATACTATGTTATGTTGATTATCAATTTATATCTATGTGTTGTTTATGATCTTGCATGCTCTTCGTTATTAGTAGAGGCTCTGGCCAAGTTGATGCTAGTAACTCCAAGAGGGAGTATTTATGCTCGATAGTGGGTTCATGTCTCCGTGTCTGGGGGAGTGAGAGAAACCTCTAAGATTATGGATGTGTTGTTGCCACTAGGGATAAAACATTGATGCTATGTCCGAGGATGTAGTTATTGATTACATTACGCACCATACTTAATGCAATTGTCTGTTGTTAGCAACTTAATACTGGAAGGGGTTCGGATGATAACCTGAAGGTGGACTTTTTAGGCATAGATGCATGCTGGATAGCGGTCTATGTACTTTGTCATAATGCCCAATTAAATCTCACAATACTCATCATATCATGTATGTGCATGGTCATGCCCTCTCTATTTGTCAATTGCCCAATCGTAATTTGTTCACCCAACATGCTATTTATCTTATGGGAGAGACACCTCTAGTGAACTGTGGACCCCGGTCCATTCTTTACATCTGAAATACAATCTACTGCAATTGTTCTACTGTTCTCTGCAGACAATCATCATCCACACTATACATCTAAACCTTTGTTACAGCAAGCCGGTGAGATTGACAACCTCACTGTTTCGTTGGGGCAAAGTACTTTGGTTGTGTTGTGTAGGTTCCACGTTGGCGCCGGAATCCCTGGTGTTGCGCCGCACTACATCTCGCCACCATCAACCTTCAACGTGCTTCTTGGCTCCTACTGGTTCGATAAACCTTGGTTTCATACTGAGGGAAAACTTTCCGCTGTACGCATCACACCTTCCTCTTGTGGTTCCCAACGGTCGCGTGCTGTACGCGTATCAGGTACCAACGACCACTCTCCGAGCATCTCCTTAACAAATATGAGCGTCAGTACGACCGACGCCGGCGATACGATGTAGACGACGAGAGAGATCGTCGGTCTGGTGTAGACAACACAAAATATCATCGGTACGATAGATACGACGAAGGATATGAGCGCCGCGCTAAGTAAAAGTCAAGAGAGTAGGAGGACATGGATAGACACTGGGATTTTCCTTTCTTTAAGCATTGCTGTGACTCAGGAATGAGCCGATTGCCTACAATCGGCAACTGCCTAGAATGTAGTCAGAAGAAGAAGGACACAAGTGACGTGTCAGTGTTCAAACGTCTAGGGCCTCTCCCATCTCGGAACAAGCAAGCTGAGTCCTCTCGGGTGGAAGATCTCGAGGAGTTAGAAGATGAAGAAGAAGAAGATAGATACCACCGGCCAAGGTGGTGCCCTGATAGACTCAGTCACTCTCAAAAGCGTAGGGTTCAGCGACTACGTAGCTTGGAGGAAGCCGAGAAGTTATACCTGCACACGTTGAGGAAAGCGCGGCCCGATCTGGCCGCGAAAATTCAGCAAACTTTGGACGAGGAGGGTCGTCCACAGAAGAAAGAATGGCGCCCCAAACAAAAGAAAGCCGATGATAAGGCATCGGCTGGCACAAACATGGTGTTCATACTTCCGTCGAAGTTTTGTGCTCCAAGAACAGAAGAGGCACCTGTGGCACAGCTTGACTGCGGCCCACGACCAGTTATCTTTGAAAAGCCACGAGTAAAGAGCTACAGACATCTGAAGGCCCTGTACTTGAGAGGTTATATCAACGGGCAGCCTGTCAACAAGATGTTGGTCGACATGGGAGCGGCAGTCAATATAATGCCATACTCCATGCTACGTCGTCTGGGACGCTCTAGCGCGGATCTGATCAAAACCAACGTCACCTTGAGCGACTTCAACGGCCAAGCATCAGAAGCGCAAGGCGTTCTGAGCGTGGATCTAACTGTAGGCCGAAAAACCATCCCTACGTCATTCTTCATCGTCGACAGCAAAAGCACCTATGATGTCCTGCTAGGGAGGGATTGGATTCACGCTAACTGCTGCATTCCATCCACAATGCACCAGTGCTTGATACAGTGGGATGGAGATGAAGTAGAGGTCGTCCATGCAGATGACTCAGCCGAGATTTCAACAGCTGGCATGAACATTTGGGAAGCGGAAGACCAAGAGCCACTCTCTGGAGTCATTTTGGACGGCTGTGAGCGCATCGAAGTGACAAAAAAAACGGGGTGAGGCTGGTCTTATCCACCGGCCTGACAGTGTAGCAAGAGCAAAGTCGAGCGACGTACGTGGCAAGGCCGATCCCTGCGATCGGCCCCAAAAAATAAAAAGTAACGATCTCACTTCAAGCATGTCACGTAGTCGTAGTAACGGGAATCCTTCCCGTAGTAGAGCACGAACAAGATGTAAACCTTCATTGAGCAATGCAATCAGAATGGGGGCCGATTCCAGCAATCGGCCCATATTATCCTCGCCATACGTTTTGCCTGTGTTTAGCATCGATCTAGCAGGCGACGGAAAGATAGGGTATGGGTTTACATCGGTCGATGAGCTAGAAAGAGGTTGACATTGGTCCTGGGGATAAGCCACGACCAACTTTTATCAGCAAAAAGTTAGATCCGCATCCGAGGAGCCTGATGATAGCTACGTTGAAAGAATACCCAGATTGCTTTGCATGGGATTACACGAGAGATGCCCGAGTTAGACGAGAGCATAATTGAGCATCGGCTCCCTCTCAAGAAAGGATTTCGGCCGTTCCAGCAACGAGCACGACAGATGAAGGCCGATATTCTAGAAGAAGTCAAGAAAGAGATCGAGAAAATGTTGGAAGCCGGGTTCATCAGGCCATGCAGGTACGCTGAGTGGATTTCTAGTATCGTACCTGTACAGAAAAAGGACGGCCGATGGCGTGTCGCCATAGATTTTCGAGATCTCAACAGAGCTACTCCAAAGGATGAGTACCCAATGCCGGTAGCAGAGACATTGATCAATGCAGCTGCTGGTCATAAGGTGTTAAGTTTCATGGATGGCAATGCCGGCTACAACCAAATTTTCATGGCTCCAGAAGATATACACAAGACTGCTTTCAGAGTACGAGGTTCAGTGGGCTTGTTTGAGTATGTAGTCATGACTTTTGGACTGAAGAATGCCGGTGCAACATACCAAAGAGCCATGAATTACATCTTTCATGATCTGATCGGCAAGTTGGTGGAAATTTACATCGATGACGTGGTGGTCAAGTCTGTCTCCATGGAAGGACACTTGGAGGATTTGCGATGCATCCTGGACCGAACTAGAAAATTCGGGCTAAGAATGAATCCAAAGAAGTGTGCTTTTGGTGTAACGGCCGGTCAGTTCTTGGGTTTTTTGGTTCATGAACGTGGAATTGAGATCGCCTGAAAAGTCAGGAGGCAGTACGAACCATGCAGCCACCTACCACGAAGAAGGAACTCCAATGTCTCATCGGCAAAATCAACTTCGTCCGACGGTTCATCTCCAATCTGTCAGAACGAATTGAGCCGTTCATGGCATTGGTGAAAATTAAATCTGATGACGAGTTTCACTGGGGGGCAGAGCAGCAGCGAGCGTTTGACGAGATTAAACAGTATCTAATGACGCCGCCTGTGTTGGTTCCACCTCAGCAAGACAGACCATTCTATATTTACTTATCAGTAGCTGACACCTCCATCGCCTCAGTGGTGGTGCAACATTATGATGGTCTGGAGAGGGTGGCTTTCAACCTCAGCAGAAGGATGTTGGACGCAGAGACGAGGTACCCTGAGATCGAGAAGTTGTGCCTCTGCCTATTTTTTACCTGCACCAAGCTTCGTCACATATTTCTGTCAGCGGAAATTATCATCATATGCAAGTCGGATGTCATCAAACATATGTTGTCGGCTCCCGTGTTGAAAGGCCGAATCGGTAAGTGGATGTTTGCATTGTCAGAGTTTGATCTCCGGTATCAGCCTGCGAAAGCAGTCAAGGGACAAGCGTTGGCCGATCTTATTGCTGAACGAATCAACACTGATATAGAAGCACTTTCGGTACGTGCATGGGCCATGTTCTTCAATGGATCGGCTTGCGATGATGGTTGCGGCATCGGCATTCTACTGGTGTCGCCTCGGGGGGGGGGGGGGCAACATATTCCTTCTCCATCAGGTTATCTACCCCTTGCACCAACAATGTCGCTGAGTATGAAGCAATACGCAAGGGAATGGAGTTGCTTTTAGAAGCCGGGGCAGAGGCAGTGGAACTTTTTGGAGACTCCAAATTGGTGATTTCCCAGCTCACGGAGGAATACAAGTGCGAGAGTGAGTCACTTTTTCCATTATGGATGGAATGCCGTGAGTTGATGGCACAATTTAGGTACATAAACTTTAATTGGATCCCAAGGTCACAAAATACCGAGGCCAACGATCTCGCACAGATGGCATCAGGCTACAAGGACGTAACAGATGGAGCCGATGTTCAGGTACAGTTCCTGGAACAGGATGACTGGAGAGCCGATATCTTCAATTACTTGAAAGATTCGGCTCGGGGGGCACCTAAACGGATAAGGTACAAGGCCATGAAATATGTCCTTATAGGAGATGACATGTTCTACAGGACTTTGGAGGGGTTGCTTCTCAAATGTCTGGGACCAGCCGAGTCAAATCGGCTCTTACACGAGGTACACGAAGGCGCCTGTGGAACTCACCAATCGGCTCATAAGATGAAGTGGCTGATCAGGCGATCAGGGTTTTACTGGCCCACCATGCTTGAGGACTGCTTTATGTACTATAAAGGGTGTCAAGCGTGTCAGATGTTTGGGAAAATTCAGATGGTGCCCGCATCAGCAATGAACCCCATCATCAAGCCTTGGCCATTTCGAGGTTGGGGCATGGACATGATCGGCAAAATCCATCCTCCGTCGAGCAAAGGCCACGAGTGGATTTTGGCCATTACAGATTATTTCACTAAATGGGTGGAGGCCGTCCCTATGAAGTCAGTGGCGTCAAAAGATGTCATCAATTTCGTTAAAGAACATGTCATTCATAGATTCGGGATTCCCCAGACTATCACGACCGATGGAGGTTCGGTCTTCATTTCTAAAGAGTTCAGAAAGTTCTGCGACGACATGGGAATTAAGCTGATCCGATCGTCTCCATACTATGCTCAAGCAAATGGGCAAGCTGAAGCGTCCAACCAGAGCCTTATCAAGCTGATTAAGAGGAAAGTTGACGAGCACCCTAGACGTTGGCATGAGGTATTGTCAGAAGCTTTGTGGGCTTATCGCATGTCATGTCATGGAGCTATAAAAACCTCGCCATACCAGCTGGTCTACGGACAAGAAGCCGTATTGCCTTGGGAAATTACGGCTGGATCGAGACGTGTTACGTTTCAGAATGATCTAACAACTGAAGAATATGCAACCCTGATGAGTGATAGTATTGAGGATCTAACGGAACTCAGACTTTGGTCGTTGGAGAAGATTAAAGAGAACAAAGCAAAGGTAGCTTGCGCATACAATAAGAAGGTGAGACCAAATGAGTTTCAGGTTGGTGATCTAGTATGGGAAGCTGTATTGCCATTAGGAACTAAGGATAAAGTGTATGGTAAATGGTCTCCTAATTGGCACGGACCGTACAGAGTTGACCAAGTTTTGAAGGGTAATGCATACATGCTCGAGCAGCTAGATGGTGTTAAATTCCCAGTAGCTATCAATGGTCAACATCTCAAGAAATATTTCCCAAACATGTGGGATGATGGACAGTGAAATATGGGGGCCGATGCATAAAAATCGGCCAGTAAAAAAAAATACATACAAATCACGGCCGATGCACAGACATCGACTTTAGAAAAATATGCAAAGCAACAGGCAGCAGTACAGCCGATGCACAGACATCGACTTCAGACAAAAAAGCCGATGCACAACCATCGACTCTAGAGGTACAAGCTCAATTGAGTAGTCATCAGATTGGCGTGGGATGATTATGCCATTGGATTCGCTGTGGAGTTTGCGTGGTTGAGATCTAAGATTCGCGTGACCGTGAGTTGGATCTGTTCGAGCGGCGATTTGGGGATCTGAGTTTTACTCTCTCAGACGAAGGTTGCAGGTTACCGTTTGAATAGGCAACTGATTTGGCCTTACTCGTGTTTTATGGTAAAGGCCGATGCGCTGCCATCGGCTCTTTGCGCGTTGACTTGCTTTGACAATCGGCGAAATTGATATGAAAGCAAAATCGACATAGAAATATTTTCTTCATTAATAAAAGGGGTTGTTTTACAGAGAAGAGCCGATTGCTCAAGAAAAGAAGAACAAAAGAGGAGCCGATTACTACTACTAGTCATATGCTAGTAGTCCCTAATCTAAGGGCCGTCGCTGCCCTCGTCGTCGCCGTCGTAGCTGTCGTCGGCGCTGCTGCCGGCGAGCTCCTCGTTGCTGCTCCCGTAGCCCTCGGCAGGGGCTTCTTCCTCGTCGTCGTCGTCGTCGTCGTCATCATCCGACCCGGCGCGGAAGCGCTTCGTCGGCGGGTACTCGTCGGAGGAGTCGTCGTCCTCCTCTTCCTCCTCCTCCTCGGAGGAGGTGAAGTCGTCCCAGGAGAAGAGGTCATCCTCGCTCTCCGCCTCCAGCTCCCCATCGGCGAGGAACTGGAAGTCGTTGTCTCCGTCGGTCAAGGACTTGTCATCCTCGGACCAGACGGAGGAGTCGTGGTCCTCCTCGTCCCACTTCGTTGGGGCGCGGATATCGTACGTCGCCAGCGAGTCCCACTCCGGTGTCGGCTCACGAGAAGAAGAAGATGAGGAGGAGAGGCCCGATGAGGCAGAGGAGGAGGAGGAGGAAGACATGGCTGCAGGAGGTGGTTTTTTGCTGATGTCTAGTACGGAGCAAGAGGATGAAGAGGCGAACTGCTCGGCGCGGTTAAATAAAGGGGATATAGTGGAGATTTAATGCTACAGCGGTTTCCGAGGAAGTGGTGCCAAAAAACTGTCAAATCGTGCAGAGAAGTTGAGAAGGCAAGGCATCATGATGAAGGATACTGTGACGGTTCTGCTCTGCCACGACATGACCCGACGAAGAAAAAAACAGTGTGGTTTTGGAATTATCATTGCCAAAACCAGGGGGCATGTGTTATCACCAGATTTTAACCAAGTCCGGAGATGGGCCGTAATTAAATGGGCTTAGAGAATATGCGCGGAAAATATTCATGAATCGTCCTTATATAAGAGTTTGGGCTAGATTGCCCGTGTATCTGTAAATTATAGTAGGTTACGTGTTGGTTAGAATTAAGAGATAGAGTTTAGCTCGTACACAGTTGGGTTTATTCCCAAGTTAGAAAGTCTACGGACTATAAATATGTATCTAGGGTTATTGAGAAAGGAGGACGATCACGTTCGCAACAAACCAAGCTAGGCGCATCGCCACCCCTTGTTTCGAGGGTTTCTTCCGGTAGCGTCATGCTGCCTAGATCGCATCTTGCGATCTAGGCAGTATCAAGTTTATTCGTTGTTCATGCGTTGCTCGTACTGAAGCCTTGTTGATGGCGATCAACGCCGTTATCATAGATATGTTAGGGTTAGCATCGATATTATCTCGATATATTCGCTTAGTTATGCTATCCCTAGATATCTAGCTGCCTTTACACCTACTTTAGGTGTAAGGGCAGCACCTTGCTTAGTCTTTATCTAGTAGATTTGATCTGTTATGGTCGATCCTTGTTTCCCAAGGATTAGTTTGATATCTGCATAGTTAGGCCTTGCAAACGGGTTGAATGATCCAGTAGTGCGTAAGGTATAGTTTGCTGATCCTAGAGGGGATGTTCCGGGAATCAACTCTACGTTGGTTTTTAGGCCTTGTCTAGGGCTGGTTTATTATTATCTTTCGTATCTGCCAGGCTCAACTACGTGTAGGATGTTCCGGTTATGTGGTGAAAACCCTAGATCGTCGTAGATCGTTTTAACTTAGTATTGATCAAGCAGGACCACCATGTTATCGTAGATCCAATACGAATCATGGGTGGATCGGCTCCCTGAGCCGATTCACAGGATAACCTGAGAGCCGATCGGGGCTCGTATTTAATGTTTACGTGTATGCCATGCAGGAAACTAGTCGGAGCAATCCATCACCTTCCTGACCAGGTATAGGTCAGGTGGCACGCCCTTGCACCAGCTCGGACGTGTGCCGGAGCATTGCGGACCGTCGCCCGAGGGACCAGGGCCCACCAGCAGTCCTGGGAGCCTCCCGGCTCTCCGTGTTGCCCGTCGCTGCTCGCCGGTGGGTTTTGGTGGTCAACACACTCTCTCCTCTCAACTCCATGGTGAGCTCTAGTCACTCCATCTCCAACCCGTCGAGTCCAGCCATGCCCCAGCGAGCCCCCGGTAAACTGGATCTGGCAACTCTCCTTGCATCCTCGGTCATGCCTTATCAAGTCACCATAGATCCACTGGCCTCCATCCTGCCAGATCCTGAGCTGAGCTCTCCCGATGCCATGCTTTCCTCCATGTTGCATAGATATTGGCCTTATCTTTTCTTATTTCTGATTTTCTTTTGCTGCACAAATGTTCTTGCAATTGGGAAAAACACATTATATTGAATTTCTTACATTTGACATGGATTCAGCATGGTAAAGGCGGACAACACTACATCGATTTTATATTTTGCCATGATTTCTCTCTCTATCTCTCTCTCATGAAGATGTGTCCATTAACTTAAATGATGCTTTGATCTGAATGGAATTTGGTTCATGATCTCTTCCGTTTTAACTTCATGCTCTTGCCTTCCGCATGGACTAATAGATTTGTATCAGTGATTGGTCCATGGTGTGGGTCATAAATGGATTCTTTTCTTTATCAAAAAGCTTGGTCGCATTGCTCAAAAAGTTGGGCACCGAGGTAGGAGTGGTGATTAAGCACGCTTCTACGTCCACTTCAAGGCTCGGCAAGGGATACTGAGATTGGTTCGTTCTTTGTTGTGATGTGCTTGTGCTGAGCTGAAATATTATTCCATGATGGACTTTTTGGCTAGTCTGATCATACAAATTTTTCCTTCATGCCATTTAAATATTTCTTTTGGGTATCGATCCGCATAGCACCCTGTGTCAACCCAATATTTCCTTACTGTTGCTCTCCAATAGTATCTTATTTATTCACCAAAATGTGACCTCTCGCTTGACTTGAGACGGCAATGCGCTGGAGGTGACAAAGGCCCGAGGAGACCGGTGTGCTCCCTGTTCGAACAAGCACCTCATCGCATTTGATATAGTTGCACCATGATCTTTAAATATGTTTGATCTCATGTTGTTGAAGAGAGAGACGGGTAGTCATCTCCGGCTTGTTGTAATCTGCGGAAGCTCATATGGAGCCTTGAGGCTAAGGTATTTACCTCAAGATAGTGATTATATCAGTTATCATGCTATCCTAGTTTTTCGGTATTGGTATCACGATGGCAAACGTATTGTATCGGACACAGTTCAGGTATGGGACTGTCTGTGTTCTCCGCTGGGGAGAGCCTCTGTTTGGGAACGTGTCGGTGATGGATCCGTAGGAGCGACCGACATCGGCAGGTCAGAGTGTCCGGGTCTTAGTGAGTAGAAGAGCACTTCTTGGCTAGCACCGGTAGCGTAAAAGTGTGGATATTCACCCATGTGACTCCCGAGTTGGGAAGTTTGCTGTCATGTGTGATGCCAATATTTTCCTTGTCCATTTCCGTTAACTTCCATTCCTTTGTTGTATCCATGATATCTAGTTCCGACTGACACTTTGTTATTACTCTTTGTTTTCCGCAAATCTCTTGATCATCTATTGTTTCTTTGTTGTACTACTTGCTGAGTATGCTCCCATACTCTCCCTTTCCATCTCCATTTTTTAGCAGAAGTGAGCACAATTTGGAGATGATGGCAAAGCGTAATTTGTAGTACTACGGGTAGGGGAAATAATAATGTATTATGATTAATGTAATATAAATGATATTGAATAAAATGATGTTTTAGCTTTATAAGTATGTTTATTTTGAGCCTTATGTGTTTATAATCGGAAGGTTATAAATATGTGGTGTTGTCACGACTAGGCCCGGTTTTGGGACGTGACAAATGTTCTAATCCAAAAAAATGTTGGAACTTTAAAATATTGAATCTGAAAAATGTTCAAACATAAAATTTATTAATATAAAATTTACACCGTAGGGGCTTCCCCTACGGTGCAGTTGTCAAAAAAAAGTTCAAATTAAAAAAATGTTTAGATCTAAAAATGGTTCTAATCTAAAAAAATTGAACTTTAAAAATGTCGAACCAGAAAAAAATTTAAATTTTAAAAATATTTACTTCTGAAAATTGTTCTAATCTAAGAAATGTTCAAACTTAAAAAATGTTTAGATCTAAAAATTGTTCAAATCTGAAAAATAGTCAAAAAAAAATTAAAAATAAAAAATCAAAATAAAAAATTGTTTGGATTAAAAAAAGAAGAAAATCGTAATTTTAAAAAAGTTCAAAAATAAAAAAATGGTTCGGACTAAAAAAGTCCAAGAAAATTGAAAATTGTTTTTTTAAAACAAAGTTAAGGTTCGAAATAAACTTCAAAAAACTGACAGAAATATCGGAAGAAAACCAAAGAAACTCGCCTAAATAGAAGAAAACCCGAGGAAATAACACACTGCCCTCGCTACATGGGCCGGCCTAGAAACAACTACCCCTGTGCGGACCGCCGAATCCCTCCCGCTATAAGCACGCCGAATCCCTCCCGCTATAAGCAGAGAATAGGAATTGCCACTTTAGGCAAGTTTTTACTTTTTTAGGCGCGGGCGTGTCTCTAAGTTTTCTAGACGCGCAAAAATATACAGTACGAAGCGCTTTGCCAGGCGTGCTAAAATAAAGCGTCAGAAATAACTTTTGCATCGGAAATTCAATTTGGCTCCTGGGTGCATATGCTCCCTCTATCAAAAAATTATATTTCGAAATGTCGAAAAATTTTGACAAAAAATTATACATGTACATCTCCACAATATACGTACGTTCGTCAAGTTTCGCGAGGAACCAATATGTTTTGAGGTCTGTGTAAAAAAGAGAAAATTTATCTCCTGAAAAGCCTTATTTTCAGCATTGAATTTTGTCTTTTTTACACACGACACACGACAAGTCGGATTTTTATGAAACAACTTTGTGAGCGTGTAGCACATGAAGATGTACGTTCAAATTTTTCGTTTCAATTTTTTTAAATTTCAAAATGTATATAACATGCATTTCAAAATAAAGGGAGCATATGCTCCCATGTGCCAAAACACCATTCCCCTTTTGCATACACATTGAAAATAAGATCAAACATACTGCTAAAATATGTTTATAAAACTATGACAAGGACGACAATTGAACGGATACAATAGAAACATCAAATCGGAGAAGTCGAAGTCCGATTCCGACAACTCGGATGGTTCAGTCAAGATCAAGTCCAACCAACGGTCGTCGTCATCGTCATCGATTGTCGATGGGCCGTGTCATTACCTATTTGACGGTACCCCGGAGGAGGGATTCTCACGAAGCGGGGAAGAAGTAGGGTCCATGTTAAAGTATACGTCATAGTTTTAAAAACCGGACCGGTGACCGAACCGGAGAGGTTATCGGTTCAGGTTTTTACCGGCCGGACCACTGGTTCCCCGGTTCATTGTCTGATTTTTTAAGATATAGAGTAGTATATTTTACTTACAAATACTGTAGTAAATAAATAATCATGTATATAAATATATTTTAGACTTGCAATTTGGCATAATAATCCATAAACTAGGCAACAACTTACATAACTTTACCGCCAAGCACCTACCACAAGCTCATGTATTTCAATTATTTGCATCCAGCGTATAGAACACACACGTATGCCATGCTGCAGCGGAGAAGACAAAGCCCCTATCGTGTGAGATCTGTATAAAAGAAACTTCTGTCTTCTCTTGTCATCAAACAGTTATTAGCTTAACTGGTGTAGGCGAGGTTAGGAGTGCTAGAGGTGTCAGGAATGAATCCTATTCACGCAATTAATTTTTCACGCGAAGTAATGCTTTCACTGGTTGGACCGGCGATTCAATAGTCCCGGTTGAGCCGCAGTTCGTCCGGTTTTCACCGGGTTAGGTGCGCGAGCGGCCTAGTGCGCCTAAAAGACCAGTGGAGGTTCCGGTTCCGGTTTTTTCTGGTTAAACCACCGGTCCGGTCAAGTTTTTAAAACTATGGTATACGTACGGTTTAGATAATCTACACTACTTAAAAGGGGACATGTTCCTTATTCTGCCTAGGCTCCATACTATGACAATACGTTTCGTCGTATCACTCCCTTTCGTCCGCCTTCGTCATTTGCTATTTGCATTTTAGCCCCTCGCATCCTTATCCCCGTACACCACGCCTCTGTCTTCGCTCTCCTCTCTCAAAATCTGGAGCACGCCGCCGAGGCGCCGCTAGGCTCGTGCGGAGAAACGTCCAACTACGCGACCGCCGAACTCCGGTGTGGCGTTCGATGCCACAATGCCACCTCATCCTCCAACGCCACTGGAGCTCTCGTTACCGCGCCAGTTCCTTCTCTAATTCGTCGCGGAGATCGACGAGGAGGGGATCGGTGGATGCACCATCGATTCCTCCAGGGCAACGATGACAGCCCCTATTCCCCCGCGTCCGCGCCGTCCGCGACACCGCCATCAATCCCCACTCCGGCCTCGTCCAGCCGTAGCACACCAATCCATCCATGGCGAGGAGGAGCCGTCTCAGATTCTTCTCCCGTTTTTCCACAGTACACACATCGCGATCCGACATTTTTATTGCCATGTTGGTTTTTCAGATCGGCGTGGTGCAGTGGCCGCAAGAACATGCTCCACGGCCATCTCCACGCGAAGGTCGACCTCGTGCGGCGCGAGGGACGACACGGCTTTCGTCCTAGGCTTTGCTGGTCCGTCCGATGCCGCCTTCAACCTCCTCCTCGGCGATGCGTTTGACGCCCGAAGACTTCGCGGGCCCCCGACGCGGCATGGTCACCCTCCACCTGCGTTCTGAGCCTCCGACGACGCTGCGTTCCTCAGCGACACCGGCAGGAGCGCAGGGAGGAGATGCATGCCCGCTCCCACGCTCCAAAGGCTGAGCGAGACCGTACTGCCCAGAGGAGAACGAGCGCGCTTCCTTGACGCCCTCCTCGGGTCACTGCAATGACATGCCACTGAGATGTGATGTATTCTACTCTGCCCCTGAATAATCCGCAGTCACTAAACTACCTGATTGATTCTCGCAGGTTTTAGGTTTGGCCGCAACTGGAAGAACATCGACGAGGATCAAATCACGGATTTCTTTGCCCACAATACCCAAACGACCAAGTCCCCTAACTCTGAATTACCTGAACTCTTGAACACTGCTATTCTTCAGACTTTTGTAGGGAGCCGACATGGTAAAAAAAATTCTAACGTGGAATTCAAGTTTTGGTCATAATTTGATCTGTTCGCTCATTCTTGGCCTCTTGCATTGCTAAGAATTAACCTTCAGCATTTGTTGTGTATGTACAGGGCCTCTGAGTCTGCTCTATACATAAAGAACATGTCTTGTAGTTCTACCTTGGGACAGACTCTAACCCACGACTCTTGCACTGGAACGGTCCTGATTGGGTGGTGTGTGTACCTTCAACTTCACCAAATGGGATTATGAGTGTTGGCTTGCTGAACGTGTGGCTCTGTAATGCAAACACGCTAGAAGTCGAACCATAAAGAGGAAGGCCTTGCCCTCTATACTGTGCACACTGATTGCCTTTTGCAGGCACTCACGCTGATCAACATCGTGTGTGTCGGTCACTATTAGCATTGACCACGGTACAGGTAGATCTGCATTAGTCTCGATCAATGCGCCTCGTGATTACCTGCATTATAAGGATTCAACGCATGCAGGGGTTGTAATGCCGAACTGTTGATCGTAATGTTCATGTGTTACTTCAAGCTACAACTTGTTGTGTTAAATTAAGTGACATCCATTTTTTTCTATAGTAAGTAGCATGGCTGAACATTAAGTAATTGCCGCTACCCTGTAAAAATAAGAAGGTCATGGTAGTATTAAGGTGTATAGTCAAACCTTTTCTACATTCACTTATTGATATGATGCACTTGATTAAATAGATGTATTTGAAGTTTGTAGCTTGTGTGGGTGCACTTTTTTTATTTTAAAAAAGGCTTTTCTTCTATCATGTATCCAGTGCTGCGATTTGCATTCAATAGTACTGCGTTTATTTTTTCTCCATGTTTCAATTCATGCATTGATTCTGAATTTAAAAGTATATTGCATTTCCGATTTGGTTTCCTAGCATTTTTTCGTTCTATCTGATGTGTATTATCTATAGTAGAAGCTACTATTACATCAGTGCCTCATGAGATAGACATGAAATTTAACAAAGACAATTATTTCATACAAACGTACTGAGTTGTACCATGTTGTACCATGCGCTACTCTGATAGATCGCAACAAAGTATTCAACACTACACTTCAAGTTTGTGTCCCAACAAAGATTGATATGCACCAAGTATATATAGATTTGATGCCAAAGAAGGATCTAAGGTTTCGAATCGATTGCTTACAAATGGCCACAAAACCAAGATATTTGTTTACTTAAGAACGTTCACTGCTAATTTGCTAATTTGTACAACCTGCTAACAACTTCAACTTATAAATCATTGAAATGCTTCTTTCCTTGAATTACCAGAGACGATGTTCTCGCTCAAGCGAAGGTATGTCCTCTAATTAATGCTGAGTTTGATTTTTTGAATATATACATCTTGTTTTCTTTGCCATTCCAGAAAGGGATGAAACGTGCGAGGAAGTCAAAAGCAAGTGGCACATCTGCTGAAAGGTTGTTCTAAAGAGAAGATAATAATTTGCTATACTGAAATGTCGAGTGCACCTCTAAAAGTACCTTATTAACCTTTAATGGTCTGTTGGAAACCCACCTAATGCCTTCATATGTGTCCTGATATTTCATGCTCAGTCATTTACACCATAGTATCAAGATAGTGCTCTTGCTTCTTTCATTCTTGTCAGTCGTTTCTTATATTGCCAACAAGCTTTTCTCATATTAAGTTTACAAGCTCATTACTACTACTTGCTACCATTGTTATTGCAACGAGTCTCATGCCCTTTTAACTTACAATGTCATTGCTTTACCTTGAAATAGTGTTTATGGAGAAATGATGAATTCCAGTTGGAGTGAATATTATGGGAGATGACAAAAATTGTGGCATAGCGACAATTGGGTGACTAATTGAGTGAGATAGTCGTTGTGTTATAGCTGGTGATATATAATTTTCTTCTTGTGCTCGTAGTTCCCATTTTAAGGATCAATACCACGCAGTGGAAATAATACCTCTACACCAAGAGAAAAAAAAATTGAAGGATGTTATTTGAGAGCCGGAAAAACTTGCAACTTCGGCGAATAGAAATGGGCAGCAAAAGTATATGAACATCTACATGTATTATCTTTTGTAGCTAACTGAAAGTTATGGATGAATTTTTTTGATCTCTTAGTGTTGTTCCTGTGTCCAGACAAAAGAGACCAGTACAGAAGCATAAGCTAGGATGCAGGCTTTTTTGTTTTGTTTCAATGGTCTGTGTTTATTCATGAAGTATTATCACGTTTTTGCAACTAAATAGTACATGTAGATCACCTTCTAGAATATAGAGCAAAATATAACGCATGGTTTTCAACCTCTGGCGTGGGTTTTTGGCATTATGAGCAAGGTGTGGTTTTACGATGATTTACTTAATTCAGGTTTGCGTATCTCTCAAGTTTATGTTCAAATCGGACATTTTTTCTCCATTTGATCGAATTTATATTAAAACACATGGATATTAGTTGATGCATAGTATTATGCTCCTTTATGTTTTCTACTCACCAATATATTTATAGTTGAAGTATTCACTTAGTTATATGTGTTCTTTGTGCTAAATTATTTGGCATCATTCTTTATATGAAGCAAAGATGCAAGAATGCAGTGGATGGTCTATAAAAACTATTTTATTCCTATCCTATCTCATGTTGGTCTACTTTCTCCATCTTTACTGCTAAGAAAGGAGAAATTTCTTTAGTCCAACATTTTTTCTCCATTTGATCGAATTTTCTGAGTGTCATAGTAACTCATAATTAGTTGATTCATAGTAGTATGCTCCTTTATGTTTTCTACTCACCGAAGTATTCACTTAGTTATATGTGTTCTTTGTGCTAAATCATTTGGCATCATTCTTTATATGAAGCAAAGATGCAAGAATGCAGTGGATGGTCTATAAAAACTACTTTATTCCTATCCTATCTCATGTTGGTCTACTTTCTCTATCTTTACTGCTAAGAATGGAGAAATTTCTTTAGTCCAACATTTGTTAGACCGTTTTGCCCTCCTACCAAATCACATAATACGCACAATTGTCACGGTACCGGTTCATTTTCCTGCCACTATGTTCGTCCGTTCGTCAAACTCTTTGTCGCGCGCACTTGGGCTAGGCCCAATGAAGTTGTGATCCGCGATTGTCGTTGTCCGTGGCTGCCCCTCCTTCCGCCCCACCCCCATCATGCATAGGGTTTCGTCGCTTCCTTCAACCGCCTGACGCCATGCCTCGCCAAAGAGAGGCGAAGCAGCATGGGAAAACTCTCGGTCTCACGCCACCTACCTCGAGTCAATGGCAGGGTCGTGTTGACATTGGAGATGGGCCACCGCAGAGAGGGGGACGAGGGTTGGCGCTCTTGATGCCATCGGGGAGAGAACATAAAGAGGATGCCTCCCCGATTCACCCCCCATCCAGGAGATCCGCGTCGGGAAGAGAGAGAGAGGAGCGGGCGGAGGGAACATGTGGAAGGCTCCCCAGGCCAAGGGAGAGGTGGAGCCTGGAGGCGCACGATGCTTCCTTGATGCCCTCGATAGCTCAAGCTGATTGATTCATGCGAGTTTCAAGTTTGGCTGCAACTGGTACAGGTAATTCAAAATTCATACTCGATCAACACACCTCATGATTACTTGTATTCAACACATGCATGTAGTCATGCTATAAAGTACTTCCTTAAGGTACATAATCTAGGTGTCGCCGCCGGGCTGCAGCACCCAATTCATGCTCAGAAGTACTTCAATGTTTGTATGAAAAAACACTCATATACACATTCAAAATCTACTAACTTGGCCAGCGAAAAAATAATTTTTAGTTGCCTCCACAGTTGTGAGAGATAATCATAATTTTATGGGTACATCTTATTTGGTTACTTTTTGATGAGGACATCCCATCTATTGATACAACCCTTGTACCTACAGCCACACAAATACAAGGACCAATCACTCGAGCTCGTGCCAAACAACTTAACTATCAGGTACTTTCGTTTCTTGGAACTATTCCTCACATACATGAGCATATGATGCTGCCTAAATCAGATATGTTTGTTACTCTTAGGAATGATGGACCTAGCATGGATGAGGAGGACAAGCAATTGAGCATGATCACACATGGAGAAGATGGCAACAAGCATTAAAGGATTGAAGAGGACGTCGCAAGTGGAGATTTCATAACTTTGAAGCCACCATAAGAAGAGATGAAGACATGGACGAAATATAGAGTTTTCTACTTCATAATTTCATCCATAGCATAATATGGTGCTGCGTCACCTTTAGTTTTTGGGCCAGGCCCATGTCATTTTCGCATGAATTAAGTCAGCCACTTTTTAGAATCTGTATTGAAGGGGAAAGGCCTTCTAGGGTTTGGTTCGGCCACCATACATATGGTTGGCCGAAACCCCACCTTTTCCTCCTTTAAATACCCCATAGCCGTCACGTTTAGACTCGGATTTCGATTAGACTAAAAGTTAACCATTGCTGCAACTCTCGTGTACTTCTTTTGAGGCCAACGCCCAGAACAAGACCGTCTATTTGGAATCCCACATTTTCAATAAAGCTTTCATATTTCACCCGTAATATTCTGATTGCATCATTAGTTCTTACTTGTTCTCGATTTCAGGTAGGAATTAAGACCCTCGCTGGTTGGGCTGATCGCGCATCCGCAAGATCAGTAACTCCCGGAGATTGTCCTAGCAATCGAATTGGTGCACGAGCTTTGCACGTGTAGTCGGATCGTCAAGCTCGAACTCCACCAACAAATCGATCTATCTTCTTCTCATCGAAAGATCAGACACCTTTTCACTATCACTTTTTGTGTAATTTTTTTAACCATTTTATGTATGTCAGTGTATCAGAGAAAGTATCCGCTGATCGAGCTATCTTGTAAAGCTTCTGCCTACCCTATAAAATGGGTAGTTGCAATACAAATTCCACTTGTTGGAGGAAAGATACGAGGAACAATGATAGGTTTTAGAGCAAACGGTTGTATGCATTGGAGGAAATTGTTATAAATAGTTTTGTATACCTATGCTACTTATATAATATTTTCTTATTAAAAATAGATGTAGGTGTATAAAAAAACCGAGGCATTATATTTTATTCTTCTGTTTGCATTCGTTGGGATTAGGAAAGTTGTTCTTGTTACTGACACACTTATACAATAAAAGTGTCGCTAATTGTGTTATGCAAAGATGGCTAACATGGTGGAAGATCGCTAGATAGGATTAGATAAGAGACATGATGGATTGAAATAGGTAAAAAGGATAGAAAAAATACATGTTCGTCCTCGAAGGGATGAGAAAGATAAAAATGCCGTGTATAGGATGGGTTATTCAAAAATTAAGTTAAAAAAATATCATGATATCTTCCTTCTCTATTTTTTTCACGTGGCAACGCACGGGCATTTTAACTAGTAGATAATCTAGGATAGATATAGATCTCGTGTGTTGTCTTGCACTCCAGGATGATCCATGTACTCCTATATATGCTCGTCCATGAGGCTCAGTAACACATCCATCATATTATGCATATCGCTCTATCGTTCTACATGGTATCAGAGCGGAGTCGATCTTGACCTAGCCACCGCCGCACTTCCGCACCACGCCGCCCCCGGGACGATCGATCTCCATGATCTACTATGGGGGCCGTGCAACCCATATGTGGGTTCGTTCGCAGATCGATTGATCGGCTGCCCTCACGTCTCCTTTTTTCGATCTTTAGATCGGTTTTATTTTTTGACAGTTGGTCACTCCACCGGCGTTTTCTTTTTTGGTTTTACCGATCATAGGTCGGATTGAGTCACACATCATCGTCATCCACTTGCGCCTCTACTCCGACAGCGGCATCAACCTGCACCGGTCATGAACCTCACGGAATAGCCGCACGCGCCGCACACGGGGTGCCCCTACGTGCATCACATCAGGCCGTTCTTGCTCGCGCAGTCTCCATCGCAGGCTCGTCTCCGCCGTCATCGCCCAGGACATCATCGACAATGTCACCATCGTCTACGATCTGCGCATCGTCGACGCCATGGCACGTACAACATCTCCGTCGGTCTGATCAACCGATCGTGCGCACGTCTCCGCCAAGCACGTCCCCGAGCACGCGTCTACCAACGATCGAACATCGGGCTACGTTGTGTTGCCCCTTTGAGCCGCAGCGCCGCCGCCTTTGGTCCGTGCTACTGGCCTTCGACGCGCCTTCCGAAGCATGTACATCGTTGGTGGCCTCCCGCCGTCGCACCGACTCGCGCCCTGCAGCTACGCCGCCCCTCGCACCGGCCACGTGTTGCGTTCGTTGCATAGAAAATAAAAAAATTCTACCGCAAAGACGAATAAAACCAAGATTCAATCTATGGAAAAGCCAAGATCTAATCTATGAGATAGGAGCAAAAAAATAGAAGAGAGACTAACCCTCGAAGATCCAAAGCCTTAATGAGATCAGATCTCATGGTTGATGTAGACGATCCTTCCGGTGCTGCAATCCGACATCACTTCCGTACTCGGTCACGCTGATGTCTACTGGAGCTTCTATTCTTGTAGACAGTGTTGGGCCTCCAAGAGCAGAGGTTTGTAGAACAGCAGCAAGTTTCCCTTAAGTGGATCATCCAAGGTTTATCGATCTCAGGGAGGAAGAGGTCAAAGATATTCCTCTCAAGCAACCCTGCAACCACAAAGCAAGAAGTCTCTTGTGTCCCCAACACACCTAATACAATAGGTGCACTAGTTCGGCGAAGAGATAGTGAGATACAAGTAATATGGATGAGTGTGAGTGGTAATAGCAATCTGAATAAAATATGGCAGCGAGTAAACATTCAACAAAACAGTAAACAAACGGAGATTCGATGCTTGGAAGCAAGGCCCAGGGATCCTTCTTTCACTAGTGGACACTCTCAACAATGATCACATAATAGGAATACTCTACACCCTCTTGTTGGATGATGAACACCACTAACTATGTAGGATTACACGAACCCTCAAAGCCGGAGTTAACAAGCTCCACAATATTCAATGTTCATATTTAAATAACCTTAGAGTGTAAGATAGATCAACACAATCACACCAAGAACTAACATAGCATGCACACTCGTCACCATCACACTATGAAGGAGGCATAGATCATATCAATACTAACATAGCAATAGTTAACTTCATAATCTACAAGAGATCACAATCATAATCCACGCCAAGTACTACGCGGTGCACACACTGTCACCATTACACCGCGGAGGAGGAATAGAATACTTTAATAACATCACTAGAGTAGCACATAGATAATATTCAACTTGATCACAAAGAGAGAGAGATGAACCACATAGCTACAGCGGAGCCCTCAGCCCCGGGGGTGAATTACTCCCTCCTCATCATGGAGGCAGCGATGGCGGTGAAGATGGCGGTGGAGACGGCGGTGGAGATTGCTCCGGGGGCAATTCCCCGTCCCGGCAGGGTGCCGGAACAGAGACTTCTGTCCCCCGAATTAGACTTTCGCGATGGCGGCGGCTCTGGATGGTTTTCTCTGTTTTCGTCGAACTTGTCGATGTTTTTAGGTCAGGGACGATTATATAGGCGGAGAGTCGGAGTCGGAGGGGCCACGGGGTGCCCAGATGATAGGGGGCGCGCCCCCCCTTGGGCCGCGCCGCCCTATGGGGTGGGGCCTCCTGGCTCCCCTCTGACTTTTCTCCGGTGCTCTGGAAGCTTCGTGTATTTCTAAGACTTTCGGTGTTGATTTCGTCCGATTCCGAAAATATTTCCTTACTAGGATTTCTGAAACCAAAAACAGCAGAAAACAGCAACTGGCCTTTCGGCATCTCGTCAATAGGTTAGTTCCGGAAAACGCATAAATACAACATAAAGTGTGCATAAAACATGTAGATATCATCAATAATGTGGCATGGAACATAAGAAATTATCGATACGTCGGAGACGTATCACACGCGTACGGTGTTGATGAAGTTCTTCCTCTCCCCGTTCCAGCGGGCAGCAGAGGAGTAGATCCCCTCGGAATCCTAGCAGCACGACGACATGGTGGTGGTGGAGGTGGAGAATTCCTGCAGAGCTTTGCCTAAGCCGGAGCAGGAGAAACTGGGAGGGAGGAGAGGTGGCAAATTAGGGTTGCGTACAGAGCAGCTATGGCCCGATGCGGTGACCCAGCATACCACTACATGTTGTAGTATACAAGTCACTGATATGATCTTCATGAAGGGACTTCTTCACAAATATCACATCCCTCAGAGTGGTACATGATACGTCTCCGACGTATCGATAATTTCTTATGTTCCATGCTTGTTTTATGACATTACCTACATGTTTTGTTCACACTTTATATCGTTTTTATGCGTTTTCCGGAACTAACCTATTGACGAGATGCCGAAGTGCCAGTTCCTGTTTTCTGCTGTTTTTGGTTTCAGAAATCCTAGTAAGGAAATATTCTCGGAATTGGACGAAATCAACGCCCAGAGTCTTAGAATTGGACGAAGCTTCCAGAACACCCGAGAGCCGCCAGAGAGGGGCCACAGGCCCACCAGATGGTAGGCCGACGCGGCCAAGGGGTGGCCCGTGCCCCCCTACTGTGTCGCCGCCTCGTCGACCTTCCGACTCCACCTCTTCGCCTATTTAAAGGTCCCTGACCTAAATCTTCGAGACGAAAAAGCCACGGTACGAGAAACCTTCCAGAGCCACCGCCATCGCGAAGCCAAGATCTGGGGGACAGAACTCTGCCTTCGGCACGCCGCCGGACGGGGAAGTGCCCCGGAAGGCTCCTCCATCGACACCACCGCCATCTTCATCACCGCTGCTGTCTCCCATGAGGAGGGAGTAGTTCTCCATCGAGGCTAAGGGGCTGTACCGGTAGCTATGTGGTTCATCTCTCTCCCTATGTACTTCAATACAATAATCTCATGAGCTGCCTTACATGATTGAGATTCATATGATGATGCTTGTAATCTAGATGTCATTGTGCTAGTCAAGTGAATTTTACTTATGTGATCTCCGGAGACTCCTTGTCCCACGCGTGTAAAGGTGACAGTATGTGCACCGTGTGGGTCTCTTAGGCTATATTTCACAGAATACTTATTCACTGTTATGAATAGCATAGTGAAGTGCTTATTTATATCCCTTTATGATTGTAATGTGTTTTGTATCACAATTTATCTGTGTGCTACTCTAGTGATGTTATTAAAGTAGTCTATTCCTCCTGCACGGTGTAATGGTGACAGTGTGTGCATCGTGTAGTACTTGGCGTAGGTTATGATTGTAATCTCTTGTAGATTATGAAGTTAACTATTGCTATGATAGTATTGATGTGATCTATTCCTCCTTCATAGTGTGATGGTGACAGGGTGCATGCTATGTTAGTACTTGGTTTAGTTGTGTTGATCTATCGTGCACTCTAAGGTTATTTAAACATGAATATCGAATATTGTGGAGCTTGTTAACTCCGGCATTGAGGGTTCGTGTAATCCTACGCAATTAGTGGTGTTCATCATCCAACAAGAGAGTGTAGAGTATAGCATTTATCTATTTATTCTGTTATGTGATCAATGTTGAGAGTGTCCACTAGTGAAAGTATGATCCCTAGGCCTTGTCTCCAAATACTGCTATCGCTGCTTGTTTACTGTTTTACTGCATCTCGTACGCTTGCAATATTACCACCATCAACCACACGCCGGTTGTAGCATCAAGCTATTTTCCAGTGCCGTTACTACTCGCTCATATTTATTCATACCACCTGTATTTCACTATCTCTTCGCCGAACTAGTGCACCTATTAGGTGTGTTGGGGACACAAGAGACTTCTTGCTTTGTGGTTGCGGTGGTTGCATGAGAGGGATATCTTTGACCTCTTCCTCCCTGAGTTCGATAAACCTTGGGTGATCCACTTAAGGGAAACTTGCTGCTGTTCTACAAACCTCTGCTCTTGGAGGCCCAACACTGTCTACAAGAATAGAAGCACCCGTAGACATCAAGCCCTTTTCTGGCGCCGTTGCCGGGGAGGAAAGGTAAAAGGTACTCACACACCGGATCTCGGCTACTAAGCTATTTTCACCGTTGTAAGTACTCAAAGCTATTTTCTTTAGATCCTGCAATTGCATCTTTTTGTTTCTTGTTTACACTAGTTAGGCATAATGGAAAACAACAAAAATATGAGAGATCTTTATGAACTTTATCTTGAATTAGGACATGATGTGTTTGAAGAGAGAATTAAAAAACCCATGGAACTTTATATGCATGTTAATGGGAATGTTATTAATATGAATGCTTTGAACACTATTGTTGCCAATGCTATGGAAAATTCTAAGCTTGGGGAAGCTGGTTTTGATGAGTATGATCTTTTTAGTCCCCCAAGCATTGAGGAGGATATTTTCTTTGATAATACTTTGCCTCCTATTTATGATGATTATAATGATAGTGGTCTTTTGGTGCCGCCTACTATGGAGAGTGAGTTTGATTATGATTACAATATGCCTCCTATATTTGATGATAGCCACTTTGTTGATTTTGCTCCCACTATTACTAATAAAATTGATTATGCTTATGTGAGAGTAATAATTTTATGCATGAGACTCATGATAAGAATGCTTTATGTGATAGTTATATTGTTGAGTTTTCTCATGATGCTACTGAAAGTTATTATGAGAGAGGAAAATATGGTTGTAGAAATTTTCATGTTACTAAAACACCTCTCTATGTGCTGAAATTTTTGAAGCTACACTTGTTTTATCTTCCTATGCTTGTCACTTTGCTATTCATGAACTTGTTTATTTACAAGATTCCTATGCATAGGAAGCATGTTAGGCTTAAATTTGTTTTGAATTTGCCTCTTGATGCTCTCTTTTGCTTCAAATACTATTTCTTGCGAGTGCATCATTAAAATCGCTGAGCCTATCTTAATGGCTATAAAGAAAGAACTTCTTGGGAGATAACCCATGTGTTTATTTTGCTACAGTACCTTTGTTTTATATTTGTGTCTTGGAAGTTGTTACTACTATAGCAACCTCTCCTTATCTTAGTTTTGTTGCATTGTTGTGCTAAGTAAAGTCTTTGATAGCAAGGTTCATACTAGATTTGGATTACTGCGCAAAAACAGATTTCTTTGCTGTCACGAATTTGGGCATGGTTCTCTGTAGGTAACTCAGAAAAATCTGCCAATTTTTGTGAGTGATCCTCATATATGTACGCAACTTTCATTCAATTTGAGCATTTTCATTTGAGCAAGTCTGGTGCCTCTTAGAAATTCGTCTTTACGGATTGTTCTGTTTTGACAGATTCTGCCTTTTATTTCGCATTGCCTATTTTGCTATGTTGGATGGATTTCTTTGTTCCATTAACTTCCAGTAGCTTTGGGCAATGTCCAGAAGTGTTAAGAATGATTGTGTCACCTCTGAACATGTGAATTTTGATTATGCACTAACCCTCTAATGAGTTGTTTTGAGTTTGGTGTGGAGGAAGTTTTCAAGGGTCAAGAGAGGAGGATGATACAATGTGATCGAGAAGAGTGAAAACTCTAAGCTTGGGGATGCCCCGGTGGTTCAACCCTGCATATCTCAAGAAGACTCAAGCATCTAAGCTTGGGGATGCCCAAGGCATCCCCTTCTTCATCGAAAAATTATCAGGTTCCTTCTCTTGAAACTATATTTTTATTCAGTCACATCTTATGTACTTTACTTGGAGCGTCTGTGTGCTTTTATTTTCGTTTTTGTTATTTTCATTCTATGAATAAATGCTTGTGTGGGAGAGAGACACGCTCCGCTGGTTCATATGAACACATGTGTTCTTAGCTTTTAATTTTCATGGCGAAGGTTGAAACTGCTTCATTAATTGTTATATGGTTGGAAACGGGAAATGCTACATGTAGTAATTGGTATGATGTCTTAAATAATGTGATACTTGGCAATTGTTGTGCTCATGATTAAGCTCTTGCATCATATACTTTGCACCTATTAGTGAAGAAATACATAGAGCTGGTTAAAATTTGGTTTGCATGATTGGTCTCTCTAAAGTCTAGATATTTTCTAGTAAGGGTTTGAACAACAAGGAAGACGGTGTAGAGTCTTATAATGCTTGCAATATGTCTTTTATGCGAGTTTTGCTGTACCGGTTCATACTTGTGTTTTCTCTAAACAACCTTGCTAGCCTAAGCCTTGTATCGAGAGGGAATACTTCTCATGCATCCAAAATCCTTGAGCCAACCACTATGCCATTTGTGTCCACCATACCTACCCACTACATGGTATTTCTCTGCCATTCCAAAGTAAATTGCTTGAGTGCTACCTTTAAAATTTCCATTCTTCGTCTTTACAATATATAGCTCATGGCACAAATAGCCTAAAAACTATTGTGGTATTGAATATGTACTTATGCATCTTATCTCTTATAAGTTGCTTTTTGAGCGATAACCATGTTCCTGGGGACGCCATCAACTCTTTGTTGAATATCATGTGAGTTGCTATGCATGTCTGTCTTGTCTGAAGTAAGGGCGATTTACCACTAGTTGAATGGTTAGAGCATGCATACTGTTAGAGAAGAACATTGGGCCGCTAACTAAAGCCATGATTGATGGTGGAAGTTTCAGTTTTGGACAAATATCCTCAATCTCATATGAGAAAATTAATTGTTGTTGAATGCTTAAGCATTAAAGAGGAGTCCATTATCTGTTGTCTATGTTGTCCCGTATGGATGTCTAAGTTGAGAATAATCAAAAGCGAGAAATCCAATGCGAGCTTTCTCCTTAGACCTTTGTACGAGGCGGCATAGAGGTACCCCTTTGTGACACTTGGTTAAAACATATGTATTGCGATGATAATCCAGGTAATCCGAGCTAATTAGGACAAGGTGCGGGCACTATTAGTATACTATGCATGAGACTTGCAACTTGTAGGATATAATTTACATGATGCATATGCTTTATTACTACCGTTGACAAAATTGTTTCTTGTTTTCAAAACCAAAGCTCTAGCACAAATATAGCAATCAATGCTTCCCTCTGCGAAGGGCCATTCTTCTACTTTTATGTTGAGTGAGTTCACCTATCTCTCTCCACCTCAAGAAGCAAACACTTGTGTTAACTGTGCATTGATTTTTACATACTTGCTTATTGCACTTGTTATATTGCTTTGCATTGACAACTATCCATGAGATATACATGTTACAAGTTGAAAGCAACCGCTGAAACTTAATCTTCCATTGTGTTGCTTCAATGCATTTACTTTGAATTTATTGCTTTATGAGTTAACCCTTATGCAAGACTTATTGATGCTCGTCTTGAAAGTACTATTCATGAAAAGTCTATGCTATATGATTCAATTGTTTAACCATTGTATTTACCATTGCTTTGAATCACTTCATTCATCTCATATGCTTTACAATAGTATGATCAAGATTATGTTGGTAGCATGTCACTCCAGAAATTATCTTTGTTATCGTTAACCTACTCGGGACGAGTAGGAACTAAGCTTGGGGATGCTGATACGTCTCCAACATATCGATAATTTCTTATGTTCCATGCTTGTTTTATGACATTACCTACATGTTTTGTTCACACTTTATATCGTTTTTATGCGTTTTCCGGAACTAACCTATTGACGAGATGCCGAAGTGCCAGTTCCTGTTTTCTGCTGTTTTTGGTTTCAGAAATCCTAGTAAGGAAATATTCTCGGAATTGGACGAAATCAACGCCCAGGGTCTTAGAATTGGACGAAGCTTCCAGAACACCCGAGAGCCGCCAGAGAGGGGCCACAGGCCCATCAGATGGTAGGCCGGCGCGGCCAGGGGGTGGCCCGCTCCCCCTACTGTGTCGCCGCCTCGTCGACGTTCCGACTCCGCCTCTTCGCCTATTTAAAGGTCCCTGACCTAAATCTTCGAGACGAAAAAGCCACGGTACGAGAAACCTTCCAGAGCCGCCGCTATCGCGAAGCCAAGATCTGGGGGACAGAACTCTCTGTTCCGGCACGCCGCCGGGACGGGGAAGTGCCCCCGGAAGGCTCCTCCATCGACACCACCGCCATCTTCATCACCGCTGCTGTCTCCCATGAGGAGGGAGTAGTTCTCCATCGAGGCTAAGGGGCTGTACCGGTAGCTATGTGGTTCATCTCTCTCCCTATGTACTTCAATACAATAATCTCATGAGCTGCCTTACATGATTGAGATTCATATGATGATGCTTGTAATCTAGATGTCATTGTGCTAGTCAAGTGAATTTTACTTATGTGATCTCCGGAGACTCCTTGTCCCACGTGTGTAAAGGTGACAGTGTGTGCACCGTGTGGGTCTCTTAGGCTATATTTCAAAGAATACTTATTCACTGTTATGAATAGCATAGTGAAGTGCTTATTTATATCCCTTTATGATTGTAATGTGTCACTACAAGAAAAGTTGCCATGGCCGACGAAGTTGAAGTCGCGCCGTGGTTGCTGGTGTACCATGGCCGACGATTTTGGTCCCTCCGTGGTGCATGTCAAAACTTTTTTTTTCTCGTTTTTGAGGCCACCTAGCCCGACGAAAGCGGCCAAAACGTCGCGTATGGTGGCCCGGGACGTGGTGCATCGCGAATTCTCGGGTTCGCCGGCCGAGTCAACGCAAATCCGCACCGCCGAGGGATGTAGGGCCCGGATGGCAGCCTCTCCGGCATTGTTTTTTTCTCGATCGCGCCATCTCGTTCAACGTTCTCCGATCGAGCCGTTTACGATGCGGGATCATGGGTCCCGCATGTCATCCTCTATGAACCAAAATTCTTTCTATTCTTGGATTTTTTTGACCCCTGATTTCCGGCTACTTCCTTTTTCTTTTGATCCCTTGCCGCCTTGGAAACGTTGAGACCGTCTGCCGCTAAATGGGACCCGCATGTCATCTTCTATGTGCAATCAACTTTCTTTTCTTGGAGTTTTTTTGGCACCTCAAATTTGGTCACTTGCCTTTTTCTTTCGATCCCCGCCGCCTCTCAAACGGTGATACCGCTGCCGCTAACTCGGGACCCGCATGTCATCCTCTATGCACTATAAAACTTTCTTTTCTTGAATTATTTTTGGCACCTCATATTTGGTCACTTGCCTTTTTCTTTCGATCCCCTGCCGCCTCTCAAACGGTGATACCGCTGCTGCTAAATGGGACCCGCATGTCATCCTCTATGTACTATAAAACTTTCTTTTCTTGGAGTTTTTTTGGCACCTCAAATTTGGTCACTTGCCTTTTTCTTTCGATCCCCGTCGCCTCTCAAACGGTGATACCGCTGCTGCTAACTCGGGACCCGCATGTCATCCTCTATGCACTATAAAACTTTCTTTTCTTGAATTATTTTTGGCACCTCATATTTGGTCACTTGCCTTTTTCTTTTGATCCCCGCCGCCTCTCAAACGGTGATACCGCTGCTCGCTAAATGGGACCCGCATGTCATCCTCTATGTACTATAAAACTTTCTTTTCTTGAATTATTTTTGGCTCCTCATATTTGGTCACTTGCCTTTTTCTTTCGATCTCATGCCACGTTTGAAACGTTGAGGAACCTGCTTGGCTCATGGGACCCGCATGTCATCCTCTATGTGCTATAAAAGTTTCCTTTGTTGGATTTTTTTTCACCCGCTGATTTTTGGCTTACCTTTTTCTTTTGATCCCCTGCCCACTTTGAAACGTCGAGTAAGCTGCTGGCTCAAGGGACCCGCATGTCATCCTCTATGTACTATAAAACTTTCTTTTCTTGAATTATTTTTGGCTCCTCATATTTGGTCACTTGCCTTTTCTTTCGATCTCATGCCACGTTTGAAACGTAGAGGAACCCGTCGGCTCATGGGACCCGCATGTCATCCTCTATGTGCTATAAAAGTTTTTTTTCTTTATTTTTTTTTCACCCTCTCGATTTTTGGCTATTTCCTTTTTCTTTTGATCCCCTGCCGCCTTGGAAACGTTGGGTAAGCTGCTGACTCATGGGACCCGCATGTCATCCTCTATGTACAATCAACTTTCTTTTTCTTTTGATCTCAAGCCGCATTTGAAACGTTGAGACCGCTACTGCTAAATGGGACCTGCATGTCATCCTCTACGTACAATAAAGTTTCTTTTCTTGGATTATCTTTGGCTCCTGATATTTTGTCACTTGCCTTTTTCTTTCGATCTCATGCCGCCTTTGAAACGTTGAGTAAGCTGCTGGCTCATGGGTCCCGCATGTCATCCTCTACGAACAATAAAAGTTTCCTTTCTTGGAGTTATTTTTTACCCCTAATTTCCGGCTATTTGCCTTTTTCTTTTGATCTCCTGCCCTCTACGAAACGATGAGGACGTCATTAGGCGTGTCGGTCCCACATGTCATCCTCTATGAACAATAAAAGTTTCCTTTGATGGATTTATTTTGAACCCCTAATTAATTTATGGATATTTCCCCTGCCGCCTTGGAATCGTTGAGGATGCTGCTGCCTCATGGGTCCCGCATGTCATCCTCTCATAACGGTAAATGTTTATTTTCTTGGATTTTGTTGACCAAACGATTTTTGGCTTATTTTTTCTTTCGATCACCTCGCTGACCTTTAAAACGTTGAGGACGCCGCCGGCTCACGGGTCCCACATGTCAACCTCTATGAACAATAAACGCCGAGGCTGCCGCCGCCTCATGGGTCCCGCATGTCATCCTCTCGTAACGAAAATGTTTCTTTTCTTGGATTTTTTACCAACAGATTTTTGGTTTATTTTTTCTTTCCATCCCCTGCCGCCTTTAAAATGTTGACGACGCTGTTGGCTCATGGGTCCCCGATGTCAGCGTCCCCGTACAAGAAACATATGATATCTTGATTATTTTGCAGACAATAAACAATGTATTGCGCTCTGAGCTATTTCAAACGGATAATTAAATCTTTATTTTTACATAAACAAACTTATATGTTGAATCTCCTTGTTTTTTTGTCTTTGCGAAGCATAGGACTTTCCTGTTTTTTTAGAAAATTCGGAACTTTCCTGTTTTGGAGTGGGCTGAAATTGTACGAGTCAAAAGGCCTAGCAGGATAGTTCGAAGGCCCAGATGTCCGGATGCGGCCCAATTGAAATCTTTCTTCTTGGATTTTTTTCACCCCCTGATTTCTGGCTACTTCATTTTTCTTTTGGTTCCGTGCCGCCTTGGAAACGTTGATACCGCTGCTGCTAAATGGGACCCGCATGTCATCCTCTATGTACTATAAAACTTTCTTTTCTTGGAGTTTTTTTTGGCACCTCAAATTTGGTCACTTGCCTTTTTCTTTCGATCCCCTGCCGCCTCTCAAACGGTGATACCACTGCTGCTAATCGGGACCCGCATGTCATCCTCTATGTACTATAAAACTTTCTTTTCTTGAATTATTTTTGGCTGCTCATATTTTTTCACTTGCCTTTTTCTTTCGATCCCT